>NC_045770.1:28042452-28342799 GCF_008692025.1 Phocoena sinus
CAATATTCAGTTTGTTTTTAGCTTTCAAAAGTTAGCCTATAATGTATTTCTGTGTGGATGTCTTTAAGTTCATCCTATTTGAAGTGTGTTGATCATCATGAACTTGTAGTTTGTTTTTGTTTGATACCAGCTAATTTGGAAAGATTTTTGACCGTGATTTATTCAAATATTCTTTCTGTCTCTTTCTCTTCTCTACCTCTGAAACTCCTATCATGAGTATATTTATAATGTCGATCATTTTCCTGACGCTTGGTTTACTTTTTTTCATTCTTTTTCTCTTTTGTTCCTTAGACTACAAAATCTCAATTGACCGCTTTTAAAGTTTATTAATTTTTTTCCTTCTGCCACCCAATGCCTCTGCTGAGCCTCTCTACCGAATTTATTGTTTAAGTTATTGTACTTTTCTACTCCAGAAATTCAATTTGGTTCTTCATAATTTCTATCATTTTACTGATATTCTCTATTGGTGGAATATTATTTTCATACTATTTTGTTTCTTTAGGTCTGGTTTTTGTCATTCTTTGAATGTATTTATAATAGCTGACTTTAAGTCTTTTCCCAATAAATCCATTTATTGAGCATTTCTTCAGGGACAGATATTTCTTCAGGGACAGCTGTACTTCTTCAGGGACAGCTATTTTTTTCTCCCTGTGGAGCTTTTGTTTTTGTTTTTGCTTCTTACTTGTTTTCCTCCCTTAGTTTAATTTTTCTTCTTCTAAGTTTTTGTTGAAAAATTATATAAAATTTTACAAAAATTGGACATATTATATTATATAATATAGCAACTCTAGAAATCAGTCTTCCAACTCCCCAAATTTTTGGTGATTTTTCTGGTTATTGTTGTTATTCCTTTTTTTTTAGTGATTTCTTTGGTCTGATTCTACAAAATCTGTATTCTTTGTTGTGTGTGGCCACACACACACTTTGTTGCGTGTGGTCTCTTTTCTGTAGTTTAGTGGTCAGCTTATGATTGGAATTCTTAAATGGGTAGAACCATTAATTCTCCCAGCCTTTGTTGAAGGAATCTGTGTGTATTTTGGGACACTCATTCAGCATCAGCCAGACAGTTAACAACTCTTCCTTAACTTCACGTTTGGCTTTTGTAGAACCTCAAAGTCAATGAAAGGTTATAGCTTAAGATTTTCTCTTGTCTTCCCTGAGCATATGTACACCTTTACAGATTCTATGGGTTTCTTATTTTCTAGCTTTTTCTTTTAAGTTTTTAGCTAGCCTGTTCTTTGCCTGTACTGTTATCCATAGCCTAGGTAGCTGCAAAATTAGTCAATTTTTTCTTGCTGTTTTACACAAATATCTGCAGTGAAAAGGCTCTTTTTTTTTTTTTGCATTGGGAAGCCATGAATCAGTTCATATTCATACTGCCTTGTAATTGAGGTCTTCCAAGAAATCATTAGAAAAGTCAATTCATGACAACTGTCTGAGAATGTGGCTTTGAAATAGCTCCAACCTTGATCTTCTGTCTCAGGTGACTACCATCCTTCTTGTTATCACCATTATAGCCGTCTGTTACTGGTTTTCAAGTCTACCATGAAACTGAAAAGGGGACATGGAAAGAAGGAAAAGTAAAACACCACAAAACTTACAGTTTTTACCAAGATTTAGCTATTAAAAAATACTTATAGGACTGCTGCAATCCTTTGGTTAATTTCCAGAGTTCTGAAACATTTTATTCTAAAAATTTTTGTCAGTACACCCATTGCCTCTATGTAAGAGAGAATTTTCAGAAGGCTGCATTCTTTCACTCAGGAAGTGCCAGCCTCTACTATGATTTTAGAGTATTCTTTTAAACTAATTTTGTTTCTTCCACCCACAATCAATGTATAACCAAATCTTGTTAGCATTTTTCTAACAAATATGCAGAATGTAACTGCTTATCATGATTCTGTGCAATCATCTTGGGCTAAGCCACTATCATATCTCATCTTGATTAGTAGTATATTCTTTCAAAAGTTCTGAGTCAGCTATTGTGTCCCTAAAGAACCCAAACAAGCAGCTAGAGTGACTCCTTTGAAGTGTACATCACCATGTCCTTTCCCTGCTTAAAATACCCTTTTTCCTGTCTCACTTAGAGTAGAATTCAAGATCTTAAAATGCTTAAAAATCGGGGGACCTTGAAGATGGCGGAAGAGTAAGACGCGGAGATCGCCTTCCTCCCCACGGATACACCAGAAATACATCCACACGTGGAACAACTCCTACAGAACTCCTACTGAAGGCTGGCAGAAGACCTCAGACCTCCCAAAAGGCAAGAAACTCCCCACGTAACTGGGTAGGGCAAAAGAAAAAACAGAGACAAAAGAATAAGGACGGCACCTGCACCAGTGGGAGGGAGCTGTGAAGGAGGAAAAGTTTCCACACACTAGGAAGCCCCTCCGCGGGCGGAGACTGCGGGAGGCAGAGGCGGGAGTATCGGGACCGCGGAGTAGTGCACAGCGACGGGTGCGGAGGGCAAAGCGGGGAGATTCCTGCACAGACGATCGGTGCCGACCGGCACTCACCAACCCGAGAGGCTTGCTGCTCACCCACCGGGGCGGGCGGGGCTGCGAGCTGAGGCTCGGGTTTTGGTTTTGGACGGAGCTCAGGGAGAGGACTGGGGTTGGCGGCTTGAACATAGCCTGAAGGGGTTAGTGCACCACGACTAGCCGGGAGGGAGTTCGGGGAAAAGCCTGCACCAGCGAAGAGGCAAGAGACTTTTTCTTCCCTCTTTGTCTCCTGGTGCGCGAGGAGAGGGGTTTAAGAGCGCTGCTTAAAGGAACTCCAGAGACGGGCGCGAGCCGCGGCTAAAAGCGCGAACCCCAGAGACGGGCGCGAGCCGCGGCTGAGGGCGCGAGCCCCCGAGACGGGCGCGAGCCGCGGCTGAAAGCGCAAACCCCAGAGACGGGCGCGAGCCGCGGCTGAGGGCGCGAGCCCCCGAGACGGGCGCGAGCCGCGGCTGAAAGCACAAACCCCAGAGACGGGCGCGAGCCGCGGCTAAAACCGCAGACCCCAGAGACGGGCGGGAGACGCTAAGGCTGCTGCTGCCGCCACCAAGGGGCCTGTGTGCGAGCACAGGTCACTCTCCACACCCCGCTTCCGCGGAGCCTGTGCAGCCCGCCACTGCCAGGTTCCCGGGATCCAGGGACAACTTCCCCGGGACAGCGCACGGCGGGCCTCAGGCTGGTGCAACGTCACGCCGGCCTCTGCCGCAACGTCACGCTGCCTCTGCCGCCCGCAGGCCGGCCCCGCACGCAGTGCCCCTCCTTCCCCCATCCCCCAACCCCCGGCCTGAGTGAGCCGGAGGCCCCGAATCAGCGGCTCCTTTAACCCCGTCCTGTCTGAGCGAAAAAACAGACGCCCTCCAGCGACCTACACGCAGAGGCAGGGCCAAATCCAAAGCTGAGCTCCTGAGAGCTGTGAAAACAAAGAAGAGAAAGGGAAATCTCTCCCAGCAGCCACAGAAGCAGCGGATTAAAGCTCCACAATCAACTTGATATACCCTGCATCTGTGGAATACCTGAATAGACAAGGAATGATCCCAAATTGAAGAGGGGGAATTTAGGAGCGAAATCTATGATTTTTTTCCCTTTTCCTCTTTTTGTGAAGGTGTACGTGTATGCTCCTGTGTGACATCTAGTCTGTATACTCTAGCTTCCACCATTTGTCCTAGGGCTCTATCCGTCCATGACTTTTTTTAAAAAATTCTTTTTCTTAGTAATTAAGTTTAATTGGAATAACTTTATTATACTTTACCTTCGTTCTTTCTTTCTTTCCTTCCTTCCCTCCCTCCTTTAGACAACGAATCACCCCAAATTGAGGAGGTGGTATCAGGGAGCAGGATTTATGATTTTTCCCCCTTTACCTCTTTTTGTGAAGGTGTATGTGTATGCCTCTGTGAAAGATTTTCTCTGTATAGCTTTGCTTCCAACATTTGTCCTAAGGTTCTATCCGTCCCTTTTTTTTTTCTAAATATTTTTTAATTCAATAACTATATTACACTTTATTTTATTTTTACTGTATCATCTTTCTTTCTGTCTTTTTTTCCTTCTTTCCCTCCTTCCTTCCTTCCTCCCTCCCTCCCCCCCTCCCTCCTTTCTTTCCTTCTTTGCTTCTTTCTTCCTTCCTTCCTTTCCTCCTTTCCTTCTTTCTTTCCTCATACTTCTACTAATTCTCTCTACTTTTTCTCCCTTTTATTCTGAGCCGTGTGGATGAAAGGCTCTTGGTGCTCCAGCCAGAAGTCAGGGCTCTGCCTCTGAGGTAGGAGAGCCAACTTCAGGACACTGGTCAACAAGAGACCTCCCAGCTCCACATAATATTAAACAGCGGAAATCTCCCAGAGACCTCCATCTTAACACCAGCACCCAGCTTCACTCAACGACCAGCAAGCCACAGTGCTGGACAACCTATGCCAAACAACTAGCAAAACAGGAACACAACCCCACCCATTAGAAGAGAGGCTGCCTAAAATCATAATAAGGCCACAGACACCCCAAAACACACCACCAGACGTGAACCTGCCCACTAGAGAGACAAGATCCAGCCTCATCCAGCACAACACAGGCACTAGTCCCCTCCACCAGGAAGCCTACACAACCCACTGAAAAAACCTTAGCCACTGGAGACAGACATCAAAAACAACGGGAACTACGAACCTGCAGCCTGCAAAAAGGAGACCCCAAACACAGTAAGATAAGCAAAATGAGAAGACAGAAAAACACACAGCAGATGAAGGAGCAAGATAAAAACCCACCAGACCTAACAAATGAAGAGGAAATAGGCAATCTACCTGAAAAAGAATTCAGAATAATGATAGTAAGGATGATCCGAAATCTTGGAAGTAGAATGGACAAAATGCAAGAAACAGTTAACAAGGACCTACAAGAACTAAAGATGAAACAAGCAACGATGAACAATGCAATAAATGAAATTAAAATCACTCTAGATAGGATCAATAGCAGAATAACTGAGGCAGAAGAACGGATAAGTGACCTGGAAGATAAAGTAGTGGAAATAACTACTGCAGAGCAGAATAAAGAAAAAAGAATGAAAAGAACTGAGGACAGTCTCAGAGACCTCTGGGACAACATGAAACGCACCAACATTCGAATTATAGGGGTTCCAGAAGAATAAGAAAGAAAGAAAGGGACTGAGAAAATATTTGAAGAGATTATAGTTGAAAACTTCCCTAATATGGGAAAGGAAATAGTTAATCAAGTCCAGGAAGCACAGAGGGTCCCATACAGGATAAATACAAGGAGACACACGCCAAGACACATATTAATCAAACTGTCAAAAATTAAATACAAAGAAAGCATATTAAAAGCAGCAAGGGAAAAACAACAAATAACACACAAGGGAATCCCCATAAGGTTAACAGCTGATCTCTCAGCAGAAACCCTACAAGCCAGAAGGGAGTGGCAGGACATACTGAAAGTGATGAAGGAGAATAGCCTGAAACGAAGACTACTCTACCCAGCAAGGATCTCATTCACATTTGATGGAGAAATTAAAACCTTTACAGACAAGCAAAAGCTGAGAGAGTTCAGCACCACCAAACCAGCTTTACAACAAATGCTAAAGGAACTTCTCTAGACACGAAACACAAGAGAAGGAAATGACCTATAGTAGCGAACCCAAAACAATATATAAAATGGAAATAGGAACATACATATCAATAATTACCTTAAATGTAAATGGACTAAATGCTCCCACCAAAAGACACAGATTGGCTGAATGGATACAAAAACAAGACCCTTATATATGCTGTCTACAAGAGACCCACTTCAGAACTAGAGACACATACAGACTGAAAGTAAGGGGATGGAAAAAGATATTCCATGCAAATGGAAACCAAAAGAAAGCTGGAGTAGCAATTCTCATATCAGACAAAATAGACTTTAAAATAAGGACTATTAAAAGGGACAAAGAAGGACACTACATAATGATCAAGGGATCGATCCAAGAAGAAGATATAACAATTGTAAATATTTATGCACCCAACATAGGAGCACCTCAATACATAAGGCAAATACTAACAACCATAAAAGGGGAGATCAACAGTAACACATTCATAGTAGGGGACTTTAACACCCCACTTTCACCCATGGACAGATCATCCAAAATGAAAATAAATAAGGAAACACAAGCTTTAAATGATACATTAAACAAGATGGACTTAATTGATATTTATAGGACACTCCATCCAAAAACAACAGAATACACATTTTTCTCAAGTGCTCATGGAACATTCTCCAGGATAGATCATATCTTGGGTCACAAATCAAGCCTTGGTAAATTTAAGAAAACTGAAATTGTATCAAGTATCTTTTCCGACCACAACGCCATGAGACTAGATATCAATTACAGGAAAAGATCTGTAAAAAATACAAACACATGGAGGCTAAACAATACACTACTTAATAATGAAGTGATCACTGAAGAAATCAAAGAGGAAATAAAAAAATACCTAGAAACAAATGACAATGGAGACACAACGACCCAAAACCTATGGGATGCAGCAAAAGCAGTTCTAAGGGGGAAGTTTATAGCAATACAAGCCCACCTTAAGAAGCAGGAAACATCTCGAATAAACAACCTAACCTTGCACCTCAAGCAATTAGAGAAAGAAGAACAAAAAAACCCCAAAGCTAGCAGAAGGAAAGAAATCATAAAAATCAGATCAGAAATAAATGAAAAAGAAATGAAGGAAACAATAGCAAAGATCAATAAAACTAAAAGCTGGTTCTTTGAGAAGATAAACAAAATAGATAAACCACTAGCCAGACTCATCAAGAAAAAAAGGGAGAAGACTCAAATCAATAGAATTAGAAATGAAAAAGGAGAAGTAACAACTGACACTGCAGAAATAAAAAAAATCATGAGAGATTACTACAAGCAACTCTGTGGCAATAAAATGGACAATCTGGAAGAAATGGACAAATTCTTAGAAATGCACAACCTGCCAAGACTGAATCAGGAAGAAATAGAAAATATGAACAGACCAATCACAAGCACTGAAATTGAAACTGTGATTAAAAACCTTCCAACAAACAAAAGCCCAGGACCAGATGGCTTCACAGGTGAATTCTATCAAACGTTTAGAGAAGAGCTAACACCTATCCTTCTCAAACTCTTCCAAAATATAGCAGAGGGAGGAACACTCCCAAATTCCTTCTACGAAGCCACCATCACCTTGATACCAAAACCAGACAAGGATGTCACAAAGAAAGAAAACTACAGGCCAATATCACTGATGAACATAGATGCAAAAATCCTCAACAAAATACTAGCAAACAGAATCCAACAGCACATTAAAAGGATCATACACCATGATCAAGTGGGGTTTATTCCAGGAATGCAAGGATTCTTCAATATACGCAAATCTATCAATGTGATAAACTATATTAACAAATTGAAGGAGAAAAACCATATGATCATCTCAATAGATGCAGAGAAAGCTTTCGACAAAATTCAACACCCATTTATGATAAAAACCCTCCAGAAAGTAGGCATAGAGGGAACTTTCCTAAACATAATAAAAGCCATATATGACAAGCCCACAGCAAACATCATCCTCAATGGTGAAAAACTGAAAGCATTTCCACTAAGATCAGGAACAAGACAAGGTTGCCCACTCTCACCACTCTTATTCAACATAGTTTTGGAAGTTTTAGCCACAGCAATCAGAGAAGAAAAGGAAATAAAAGGAATCCAAATCGGAAAAGAAGAAGTAAAGCTGTCACTGTTTGCAGATGACATGATACTATACATAGAGAATCCTAAAGATGGTACCAGAAAACTACTAGAGCTAATCAATGAATTTGGTAAAGTAGCAGGATACAAAATTAATGCACAGAAATCTATGGCATTCCTATATACTAATGATGAAAAATCTGAAAGTGAAATCAAGAAAACACTCCCATTTACCATTGCAACAAAAAGAATAAAATATCTAGGAATAAACCTACCTAAGGATACGAAAGACCTGTATGCAGAAAATTATAAGACACTGATGAAAGAAATTAAAGATGATACAAATAGATGAGAGATATACCATGTTCTTGGATGGGAAGAATCAACATTGTGAAAATGACTCTACTACCCAAAGCAATCTACAGATTCAATGCAATCCCTATCAAACTACCACTGGCATTTTTCACAGAACTAGAACAAAAATTTCGCAATTTGTATGGAAACACAAAAGACCCCGAATAGCCAAAGCAATCTTTAGAACGAAAAAAGGAGCTGGAGGAATCAGGCTCCCTGACTTCAGACTATATTACAAAGCAACAGTAATCAAGACAGTATGGTACTGGCACAAAAACAGAAAGATAGATCAGTGGAACAGGATAGAAAGCCCAGAGATAAACCCACGCACATATGGACACCTTATCTTTGATAAAGGAGGCAGGAATGTACAGTGGAGAAAGGGACAGCCTCTTCAATAAATGGTGCTGGGAAAACTGGACAGGTACATGTAAAAGTATGAGATTAGATCACTCCTAACACATACCACAAAAATAAGCTCAAAATGGATTAAAGACCTAAATGTAAGGCCAGAAACTATCAAACTTTTAGAAGAAAACATAGGAAGAACACTCTATGACATAAATCACAGCAAGATCCTTTCTGACCCACCTCCTAGAGTAATGGAAATAAAAACAAAAATAAACAAATGGGACCTAATGAAACTTCAAGCTTTTGCACAGCAAAGGAAACCATAACCAAGACCAAAAGACAACCCTCAGAATGGGAGAAAACATTTGCAAATGAAGCAACTGACAAAGGATTAATCTCCAAAATTTACAAGCAGCTCATGCAGCTCAATAACAAAAAAACAAACAACCCCATCCAAAAATGGGCAGAAGACCTAAATAGGACATTTCTCCAAAGAAGATATACAGAATGCCAACAAACACATGAAAGAATGCTCAACATCATTAATCATTAGAGAAATGCAAATCAAAACTACAATGAGATATCTTCTCACACCAGTCAGAATGGCCATCATCAAAAAATCAAGAAACAATAAATGCTGGAGAGGGTGTGGAGAAAAGGGGACACTCTTGCACTGCTGGTGGGAATGTGAATTGGTTCAGCCACTGTGGAGAACAGTATGGAGGTTCCTTAAAAAACTACAAATAGAATTACCATATGACCCAGCAATCCCACTACTTGGCATATACCCTGAGAAAACCAAAATTCAAAGAGAGTCATGTACCAAAATATTCATTGCAACTCTATTTACAATAGCCAGGACATGGAAACAACCTAAGCGCCCATCATCGGATGAATGGATAAAGAAGATGTGGCACATATACACAATGGAATATTACTCAGCCTTAAAAGAAATGAAACTGAGCTATTTGTAATGAGATGGATAGACCTAGAATCTGTCATACAGAGTGAAGTAAGTCAGAAAGAAAAAGACAAATACCGTATGCTAACACATATATATGGAATTTAAGGGAAAAAAATGTCATGAAGAACCTAGGGGTAAGATAGGAATAAAGACGCAGACCTACTGGAGAACGGACTTAAGGATATGGGGAGGGGGAAGGGTGAGTTTTGACAGGGCGAGAGAGAGTCATGGACATATACACACTAACAAACGTAGTAAGGTAGATAGCTGGGGGGAAGCAGCCGCAAGGCACAGGGATATTAGCTCGGTGCTTTGTGACAGCCTGGAAGGGTGGGATGGGGAGAGTGGGAGGGAGGGAGACGCAAGAGGGAAGACATATGGGAACATATGTATATGTATAGCTGATTCACTTTGTTGTAAAGCAGAAACTAACACACCATTGTAAAGCAATTATACCCCAATAAAGATGTTTAAAAAAAAAAAAAAAATGCTTAAAAATCCTTACATGATCTGACACCTAGCTTCCTTTCTGCTTTCTCAGTACTTCCTCTTTTCTCACCTTACTTCAGCTGCACTGGCCCTTTGCTATTTCTCAACCATGCTATGTAGACTTGTGTGATTCTACCTCAGGACTTTTACATTCTTTTTCTTTATCTATGCACAGGTCTTACTTAATCATTTACAAACAAACTTCATTGGAGATATCTTCCTTGATTTTCTTATATAAACAATAAACCTCCTGCTCCATTGGTAGTCTTTTTACTCTTAACCTGTGTTATTATTCTCCACAGCACTTACTATCTGACATATTATTTTCCTTTATTTTTATTATTACTAGTTTTATCTATCTACCCTAGAATGTAAGTGACATGAGTATCTGAGATTATACATTTTATTTCTCACAGTATCTCTAGTCCTTAGAGAAGTGCCTGGAATAGTGAGTATGTTATAAATACTTTCTTAAATAAATGAATGGATCAGGGTTGTAGGCAGTAAACTAAGGGGAAGAAACCTAGAATTACAATGACATTAATAATTTTCTATTTCTGAAATAAAATAATAAAGTGTTTAAATATATTTTGTAATTTTTCAGCATTAACTGATTTATTTAGAGGGTTAGATTAATTGCAAATGTGTTCTCATTCAATAGAATCCAGATAAATAGAAGAGACAACAATTAATTCAGGATGATTCCCCCCTTCCTATTCAGAATCCATATATGAAAAGAGGAAGAAAAAGTAGCCCCATCTCTTTGTTTCTCTTCACAAACACAAAATTTGGGAGAACATCTTTGCCTGACTCAGCTTCTGTCTGAACAGTCTCCATCTGTTCGGCACCATGTGGTACTTGAGCATATGCCAAACAATCAGTCATTCTGCTGTTTGCAAGGAGAGACAATGAAAAGATTAATAAAATTCCTTTTACTCTGATGAGAAACACAACAGCTCAGTGATCTCACACGTGCATTCTGGAAATTACTGTGCTACAGAAAACCGTTAAACTCATTTCTGGGCTGAGTAGAATATTAAAAAAACAATTTGACAGAGCAAGTATAATGAACAATGTACATGACAGTCCCTTCTAGTCTACATTTTCCTGCCCAGACTAATGAGATACATTGGGAAAAATCTACACAAGATCCTCAGAAGAAGATGTTTCTTTTGTGTTAAAACACAAAGGCAAGTTAAGGTCGAGTGGTTGCATGAGATCAGAGCAAGAGGCCATCCATATTGGAAATCAACATTGCCACAAAGTTTTCTGTCCCTAAGATCTCCTCAAGTTTTCTGGAAGAAAAGAAAAGTTCAGGGAAACTCCAAGTTTATCAGCAGGATGATTTAGACCAGATTTTCCCAGGCACCAGTTTGGAAGTTAGTAATTGATGTTAAAGTCTGGTGGGAACTTTATTCTCAGTTCCCACTTCACACATGGTCATCTTCTCTTAATTTCTGTTAATTTCTCAAGAAATAACTAATTATTATAATCACTAAAGTAGGAAATTCTGGGTTATAATTTCTTTATAACTTTTTCCTTATTAAATATGTGATACATATTCTTTTGGCAGATGATTTGAAAAATATAAACAAAGAATACATCCAAATTCCTATAATCTAGTCATGCACCATTAATACTTGGTAGTATATTCTTCTTGAAAGATATATTTTAAAAATTTTATTTGTGTGTACAATATACATAGATACAATATATTTATACACATTTACATATGTTGATATATATACATATAGATAGATGTATATTTATATATATATATATATATATAAAGAGAGAGAGTAGATATAATATTTGGACAGGGAACTGAGGAATGCCCAATGCTATTAACAATTATTTTACCTAGTTCTCATATTCCAGGGAAATTATATAACCCAGAGGGCAAAGATTTGATTACTAGTTGGAACTTTAATGTGGAAGCATGCTAAATTAGAAATGTGTGTACCAGGAAGGACATCTTTTGCTCAGGTTAGTTAAACCTCATTCTTGTCTCACCTTTTCTTACTAAGGAGGATGGTCAATGAGGCAACTTTTTCCAAGCAGGAAAAGATGGTAAGTCCTGTCTTACCACCACCCGGTGCAAGGGAAAATTAGAGAGATGCCGTTTATCTTATTAAATGTGGCAAATTGAGACATATTGTACCTCAACTTCTTTCCAAAAACTACACTAACATGACAATACTTTTAAGATAACAAAAATCAAAGGAATAAAGAGAATGTGAGATATAGCAGAGCAAAATTTTGGAAGGTGGAAATTAAATAGGAAGTGACACTCAAGTTGACAAAGGAAAGTGAAACTTTAACCTGACTGAGAAGAAGCCAAGAAGAAACTAACTGATTCATGCTTCACAGCTTTAGAAAAGCTTAGAAATGAGAGCCAGTGGATATCTCAGTAGAGAAAGGTATGGATTTAGGCAAGATAAATGAGGACTGGCTGAAATTTTTTTTTTCTTTACTTATTTGTTTGTTGTATAAAGATTTTTCAGTCCTCAGACTTTCCTTAAACCCAGCAGAAGATTGGAGTTTAAACTTTGGAGAGGTTGAATTAGAGGTGCTCTGTACTCAGAGATACTAGGCACAACTAAGAGTAGTAGTAATATACCTGAGAAATGAGATAAAGTAAAAATATTTGTACAATGAATTGGGAAACTTATATTCGTTTGGCCTGTGTGATTCACATAAATTTGGCAGCTAAAAGTTCTCCCTAGACCAAGAGACTAGATGATTCCTCTCTGGAGCACATGTATTAGCCTAATACATAATACCCACTAACCCTAATTTGGAAATCTTCCAACAAAATAGCTAGGTTTAATTACCCTACAAGGAATCCCAACAGTCAACATTTTTATCCATCTCCCTTCACAATTCACAAAAGGCTTCCAATAAAATTTTTGAAGCCCCACTTCCAAGAGAATAATCAGACATTTGGACAGAAAGACTTTACAAGTGAAACAGACAAAATTAAAAATAATAGGAAGTTAGAAACTATAAACTATGATGTCATAGAGATTATGAGAAAAATGCCAAGAAACTATAATTAATTTCTTAAAAGAAATATGAAAAACTATTGTATTTATAGAGAAGGACAGGAGATTATAAGAATGACTATTCAAAGAATTTGAAAAATAATCCTTGAAAATATGATAGTAGAAATAGGCATTTTACCATAAGGAATAGAACATAAATTTGAGTTTCTCTCCATGAAAGTAAAATAAAATTAATTGAAAAAAACTGAGTAAAAATATAAGAAAGAGACTCAGTAGACTCAGACCACAGGGTCCAACAGTTCAGTAAAAATAAATAAATAAACAAAAAGAAATAAGGATAAGAAACTTCTCATAAATGAGGGGCTTACATTTCCTGATTGAAAGCCTCCACAGAGTGCCTAGCATATTATAGGTAAAATGAGTAACACCAAAGTACCTCATGAGGAAATTTCAAAACACTAGATTAAAAGTAATTTTTAAAGTATCAAAAAAAAAATCTTACACAAAGCTTAAGGCACAGCACAGCAGTATATTTTTCAAAAGCAATGCTGATGGTCAGAATTTAGTAAAATTTAGAATTTTCCTTCAAAAATATGAAAGTTATTTTCAACCTAGAATCTTATTCCCTATAACCAAGTAAACCTAAACTTTTTCACACAAACAACATCCAAAAGAAATTTACCTCTCACACATTTTCCCAGAAAGCTACTCAAGTATATGCTTCAACAAAACAAGGGCTGAAGGCTGACAGGACTCAGTTGAGATTGGAACAAAGGACAAAGGATCATTAAAAGAAGCATTCATGAAAAGAAAGTGAAGAAAACAAGAAAAGTGAAACTTTTAAGATAGCTTCTCTGTACAAATATGATGAGTGGATATTTACACTTACATAGGAGTGTTTGGTGATGAGATAGTTATGGCTATGTAGAAAAATAAGCAAGCAAAAAAACAAAAAGACACAATTATGAACACCAGAGAAAAAATTTTACAGAAATATGATTAGATATGAATTACGATTCAACTGTGAATAATTATATACTCATAACAACATATATTAAATATTGGTTTAATCAAAAAAGTTTTACATAAATAAACTGAAAGGATGCTAAGGAAGGTAATGATTCCTTTGTGGGTAGCATGTAAAAAATTAAATTCTTATCATCCATATAAAATTCAATAAATTGTGCCAATTCTCAAATAGCAGTATGAGTTATTACTGAGAAATATGACAGTAAATATCACAAGACAAAGTTAAATGATGTTAATAGATTTTCTCTCAGGGAACAAGAAACCAGATTAGGGAAATGGGTTTTATATGCCTGCTGTTTTGATGTAGAGGTGGTGGTGGTTGTAGCTGTGACAAGCCCAGTTTACAAAAGAGAGAAAGAAGGAGAGAGAGAGAGGTAAAGAAGAAAAGGGGAGAGAAGAAAAGGAGAGAAGTAAGGAAAAGTGAGCCAAAGAGATAAGGTAAGCTTTGTTCCAAGAGCACAGTCCTGGTCCTACTTGCCTTCAAAATTTGTGACTAAAAGTATGACAGGGGTACAACCTATTCCCAAGAGGGAAAGTTATGAATCTTATTCACATCTTTTTTTTCCTTAAATAAGAACATCCAGGAAAATAAACAACCTGATATGTATTCAGACTTTTGTCTTTGCTCAATCATTCATGATATTGTGTTCATAGAACAGAGTGTGACATGAATAAACATTAACAGCAAATACACAAAAATAAATTTATATCTGAATTGCAGATAATTTTTATATATGTATTCACCATGAATCTCAGACTTGACTGAACATTAAAATCACTTAGGGTGTTTTTTTAAAATCCAAGCCTGGTCCCCAAAACACTCTCTGGGGACAAGGTCCGGGCATCAGTAGTTTTAAGACTCTCCAGTCTATTTTAATTTGCAGGCAAATTGAAATTATGACTGTTTCATTTGGTCCTCAGACTAGAAGTATTGGCATCATCTAGGTACTTTTATTAAATGTAAAATCTCAGAACATACTCCCAGACCTACAGAAGGAACAGTTTTGGGTGTAGGTAGCAGCAATCTGAGTTTTAATAAGACTTTCAGGTGATTCTGAAGCATACTATAGTTTGAAAAACTTTGCTTTAGGGTCTTACTTTATACAAGGTAGTTAATGGACTTATTGGGTTGAACAAAAAGTGCCTTCTGTTTTTAAGTAAAAGTAAAAGACACATTTTTCATTTTCACCAAGAACTTTATTGAACAACGTATTCACCCTTTTGTTCCACTACCCTCTGCCACTTTTCAGGCAACTTCATAATTCCACCTTCCTAAAACTTTTTTATTTTTTAACATCTTTATTGGGGTATAATTGCTTTACAATGGTGTGTTAGTTTCTGCTTTATAACAAAGTGAATCAGTTATATATATAAATATGTTCCCATATGTCTTCCCTCTTCCGTCTCCCTCCCTCCCACTCTCCCTATCCCACCCCTACAGGCTGTCACAAAGCACCAAGCTAATATCCCTGTGCCTTGCGGCTGCTTCCCCCTAGCTATCTACCTTACTATGTTTGTTAGAGTGTATATGTCCATGACTCTCTCTCGCCCTGTAAAAGCTCACCCTTCCCCCTACCCATATCCTCAAGTTCGTTCTCAGTAGGTCTGCGTCTTTATTCCTGTCTTACACTTAGGGTCTTCATGACATTTTTGTTCCTTAAATTCCATATATAGGTGCTAGCATAAGGTATTTGTCTTTTTTCTTTCTGACTTACTTCACTCTGTATGACAGACTCTAGGTCTATCCATCTCATTACAAATAGCTCAATTTCATTTCTTTTTAAGGCTGAGTAATATTCCATTGTATATATGTGCCACATCTTCTTTATCCATTCATCCGATGATGGGCACTTAGGTTGTTTCCATCTCTGGGTTATTGTAAATAGAGCTGCAATGAACATTTTAGTACATGACTCTTTTTGAATTTCGGTTTTCTCAGGGTATATGCCCAGTAGTGGGATAGCTGGGTCATATGGTAATTCTATTTGTAGTTTTTTAAGGAACCTCCATACTGTTCTCCATAGTGGCTGAACCAATTCACATTCCCACCAGCAGTGCAAGAGTGTTCCCTTTACTCCACACCCTCTCCAGCATTTATTGTTTCTAGATTTTTTGATGATGGCCATTCTGACTGGTGTGAGATGATATCTCATTGTAGTTTTGATTTGCAATTCTCTAATGATTAATGATGTTGAGCATACTTTCATGTGTTTGTTGGCAGTCTGTATATCTTCTTTGGAGAATTGTCTATTTAGGTCTTCTGCCCATTTTTGGATTGGGTTGTTTGTGTTTTTGTTATTGAGCTGTATGAGCTGCTTGTAAATTTTGGAGATTAATCCTTTGTCAGTTGCTTCATTTGCAAATATTTTCTCCCATTCTGAGGGTTGTCTTTTGGTCTTGATTATGGTTTCCTTTGCTGTGCAAAAGCTTTGAAGTTTCATTAGGTCCCATTTGTTAATTTTTGTTTTTATTTCCATTACTCTAGGAGGTGGGTCAGAAAGGATCTTGCTGTGATTTATGTCATAGAGTGTTCTGCCTATGTTTTCCTCTAAGAGTTTGATAGTTTCTGGCCTTATAATTAGGTCTTTAATCCATTTTGAGCTTATTTTTGTGTATGGTGTTAGGGAGTGATCTAATCTCATACATTTACATGTACCTTTCCAGTTTTCCCAGCACCATTTATTGAAGAGGCTGTGCTTTCTCCACTGTACATTCCTGCCACCTTTATCAAAGATAAGGTGTCCATATGTGCGTGGGTATATCTCTGGGCTTTCTATCCTGTTCCATTGGTCTATCTTTCTGTTTTTGTGCCAGTACCATACTGTCTTGATTACTGTAGCTTTGTAGTATAGTCTGAAGTCAGGGAGCCTGATTCCTCCAGCTCCTTTTTTCGTTCTCAAGATTGCTTTGGCTATTCGAGGTCTTTTGTGTTTCCATACAAATTGCAAAATTTTTTGTTCTAGTTCTGTGAAAAATGCCAGTGGTAGTTTGATAGGGATTGCATTGGATCTGTAGATTGCTTTGGGTAGTAGTCATTTTCACAATGTTGATTCTTCCCAGCCAAGAACATGGTATATCTCTCCATCTATTTGTATCATCTTTAATTTCTTTCATCAGTGTCTTATAATTTTCTGCATACAGGTCTTTCGTCTCCTTAGGTAGGTTTATTCCTAGATATTTTATTCTTTTTGTTGCAATGGTAAATGGGAGTGTTTTCTTGATTTCACTTTCAGATTTTTCATCATTAGTATATAGGAATGCCAGAGATTTCTGTGCATTAATTTTGTATCCTGCTACTTTACCAAATTCATTGATTAGCTCTAGTAGTTTTCTGGTAGCATCTTTAGGATTCTCTATGTATAGTGTCATGTCATCTGCAAACAGTGACAGCTTTACTTCTTCTTTTCCAATTTGGATTCCTTTTATTTCCTTTTCTTCTCTGATTGCTGTGGCTGAAACTTCCAGAACTATGTTGAATAAGAGTGGTGAGAGTGGGCAACCTTGTCTTGTTCCTGATCTTAGTGGAAATGCTTTCAGGTTTTCACCATTGAGGATGATGTTTGCTGTGGGCTTGTCATATATGGCCTTTATTATGTTGAGGAAAGTTCCCTCTATGCCTACTTTCTGCAGGGTTTTTATCATAAATGGGTGTTGAATTTTGTCGAAAGCTTTCTCTGCATCTATTGAGATGATCATATGGTTTTTCTCCTTCAATTCGTTAATATGGTTTATCACATTGATAGATTTGCGTATATTGAAGAATCCTCGCATTACTGGAATAAACCCCACTTGATCATGGTGTATGATCCTTTTAATGTGCTGTTGGATTCTGTTTGCTAGTATTTTGTTGAGGGTTTTTGCATCTATGTTCATCAGTGATTTTGGCCTGTAGTTTTCTTTCTTTGTGACATCCTTGTCTGGTTTTGGTATCAAGGTGATGGTGGCCCTGTAGAAGGAATTTGGGAGTTTTCCTCCCTCTGCTATACTTTGGAAGAGTTCGAGAAGGATAGGTGTTAGCTCTTCTCTAAACGTTTGATAGAATTCACCTGTGAAGCCATCTGGTCCTGAGCTTTTGTTTGTTGGAAGATGTTTAATCACAGTTTCAATTTCAGTGCTTGTGATTAGTCTCTTCATATTTTCTATTTCTTCCTGATTCAGTCTTGGCAGGTTGTGCATATCTAAGAATTTGATCATTTCTTCCAGATTGTCCATTTTATTGGCATAGAGTTGCTTATAGTAATCTCTCATGATTTTTTTTTTTATTTCTGCAGTGTCAGTTGTTACTTCTCCTTTTTCATTTCTAATTCTATTGATTTGAGTCTTCTCCCTTCTTTTCTTGATGAGTCTAGCTACTGGTTTATCTATTTTGTTTATCTTCTCAAAGAACCAGCTTTTAGTTTTATTGATCTTTGCTATCGTTTTCTTCATTTCTTTTTCATTTATTTCTGATCTGATTTTTATGATTTCTTTCCTTCTGCTAGCTTTGGGGTTTTTTTGTTCTTCCTTCTCTAATTGCTTGAGGTGCAAGGTTAGGTTGTTTTTTCGAGATGTTTTCTGCTTCTTAAGGTGGGCTTGTATTGCTATAAACTTCCCCCTTAGAACTGCTTTTGCTGTATCCCATAGGTTTTGGGTCGTTGTGTCTCCATTGTCATTTGTTTCTAGGTATTTTTTTATTTCCTCTTTGATTTCTTCAGTGATCACTTCATTATTAAGTAGTGTATTGTTTAGCCTCCATGTGTTTGTATTTTTTACAGATCTTTTCCTGTAATTGATATCTAGTCTCATGGCGTTGTGGTCAGAAAAGATACTTGATACAATTTCAGTTTTCTTAAATTTACCAAGGCTTGATTTGTGACCCAAGATATGATCTATCCTGGAGAATGTTCCATGAGCACTTGAGAAAAATGTGTATTCTGTTGTTTTTGGATGGAGTGTCCTATAAATATCAATTAAGTCCATCTTGTTTAATGTATCATTTAAAACTTTTGTTTCCTTATTTATTTTCATTTTGGATTTTCTGTCCATGGGTGAAAGTGGGGCGTTAAAGTCCCCTACTATGAATGTGTTACTGTCGATCCCCCCTTTTATGGCTGTTAGTATTTGCCTTATGTATTGAGGTGCTCCTATGTTGGGTGCATAAATATTTACAATTGTTATATCTTCTTCTTGGATCGATCCCTTGATCATTATGTAGTGTCCTTCTTTGTCTCTTTTAATAGTCCTTATTTTAAAGTCTATTTTGTCTGATATGAGAATTGCTACTCCAGCTTTCTTTTGGTTTCCATGTGCATGGAATATTTTTTCCATCCCCTTACTTTCAGTCTGTATGTGTCTCTAGGTGTGAAGTGGGTCTCTTGTAGACAGCATATATAAGGGTCTTGTTTTTGTATCCATTCAGCCAATCTGTGTCTTTTGGTGGGAGCATTTAGTCCATTTACATTTAAGGTAATTATCAATATGTATGTTCCTATTCCCTTTTTCTATATTGTTTTGGGTTTGTTATTATAGGTCTTTTCCTACTCTTGTGTTTCTTGTCTAGAGAAGTTCCTTTAGCATTTGTTGTAAAGCTGGTTTGGTGGTGCTGAACTCTCTCAGCTTTTGCTTGTCTGTAAAGGTTTTAATTTCTCCATCAAATGTGAATGAGATCCTTGCTGGGTAGAGTAGCCTTGGTTGTAGGTTTTTCTCCCTCATCAATTTCAGTATGTCCTGCCACTCCCTTCTGGCTTGTAGGGTTTCTGCTGAGAGATGAGCTCTTAACTTTATGGGGATTCCCTTGTGTGTTATTTGTTGTTTTTCCCTTGCTGCTTTTAATATGCTTTCTTTGTATTTAATTTTTGACAGTTTGATTAATATGTGTCTTGGCATATTTCTCCTTGTATTTGTCCTGTATGGGACTCTCTGTGCTTCCTGGACTTGATTAACTATTTCCTTTCCCATATTAGGGAAGTTTTCAACTATAATCTCTTCAAGTATTTTCTCAGTCCCTTTCTTTTTCTCTTCTTCTTCTGGAACCCCTATAATTTGAATATTGGTGCGTTTAATGTTGTCCCAGAGGTCTCTGAGACTGTCCTCAGTTCTTTTCATTCTTTTTTCTTTATTCTGCTCTGCAGTAGTTCTTTCCACTACTTTATCTTCCAGGTCACTTATCCATTCTTCTGCCTCAGTTATTCTGCTATTGATCCCATCTAGAGTACTTTTAATTTCATTTATTGCGTTGTTTATCGTTGCTTGTTTCATCTTTATTTCTTCTAGGTTCTTGTTAACTGTTTCTTGCATTTTGTCCATTCTACTTCCACAATTTCGGATCATCCTTACTATCATTATTCTGAATTCTTTTTCAGGTAGACTGCCTATTTCCTCTTCATTTGTTAGGTCTGGTGCATTTTTATCTTGCTCCTTCATTTGCTGTATGATTTTCTGTCTTCTCACTTTGCTTATCTTACTGTGTTTGGGGTCTCCTGTTTGCCGGCTGCAGGTTCATAGTTCCCGCTGTTTTTGATGTCTGTCTCCAGTGGCTAAGGTTGTTTCAGTGGGTTGTGTAGGCTTCCTGGTGGAGGGGACTAGTGCCTGTGTTGTGCTGGATGAGGCTGGATCTTGTGGGCAGGTTCACATCTGGTTGTGTGTTTTGGGGTGTCTGTGGCCTTATTATGATTTTAGGCAGCCTCTCTGCTAATGGGTCGGGTTGTGTTCCTGTTTTGCTAGTTGTTTGGCATAGGTTGTCCAGCACTGTGACTTGCTGGTCGTTGAGTGAAGCTGGGTGCTGGTGTTAAGATGGAGGTCTCTGGGAGATTTCCACCGTTTAATATTATGTGGAGCTGGGAGGTCTCTTGTTGACCAGTGTCCTGAAGTTGGCTCTCCTACCTCAGAGGCAGAGCCCTGACTCCCGGCTGGAGCACCAAGAGCCTTTCATCCACACGGCTCAGAATAAAAGGGGGAAAAAGTAGAGAGAATTAGTAGAAGTATGAGGAAAGAAAGAAGGAAAGGAGGAAAGGAAGGAAGGAAGAAAGAAGCAAAGAAGGGAAGAAAGGAGGGAGGGAGGGAGGCAGGGAGGAAGGAAGGAAGGAGGGAAAGAAGGAAAAAAGACAGAAAGAAAGAAGATACAGTAAAAATAAAATAAAGTATAATATAGTTATTGACTTAAAAAATATTTAGAAAAGAAAAAAAAAGGGACGGATAGAACCTTAGGACAAATGTCGGAAGCAAAGCTATATAGAGAAAATCTTACACAGAAGCATACACATACCCCCTCACAAAAAGAGGTAAAGGGGGAAAAATCATAAATCTTGCTCTCAGAGACCACATCCTCAATTTGGGGTGATTCGTTGTCTAAAGGAGGGAAGTAAGGAAGGAAAGAACGAAAGTAAAGTATAATAAAGTTATTGCAATTAAAATTAATTATTAAGAAAAAAAATTTAAAAAAAAACATGGACGGATAGAGCCCTAGGACAAATAGTGGAAGCAAGAGTATATAGACAAGATCTCACACAGAAGCATACACGTACACATTCACAAAAAGAGGAAAAGGGAAAAAAATCATAGATCTCGCTCCTAAAGTCCACCTCTTCAATTTGGGATCATTCCTTGTCCATTCAGGTATTCCACAGATGCAGGGTATATCAAGTTGATTGTGGAGCTTTAATCCGCTGCTTCTGAGGCTGCTGGGAGAGATTTCCCTTTCTCTTCTTTGCTCTCACAGCTCACAGGAGCTCAGCTTTGGATTTGGCCCTGCCTCTGCGTGTAGGTCGCTGGCGGGCGTCTGTTTTTTTCTCAGACAGTACGGGGTTAAAGGAGCCGCTGATTCGGGGGCTCTGGCTCACTCAGGCCGGGGGTTGGGAGGGAAGGAGGGGCACGACGTGTGGGGCGGGCCTGCGGCGTCAGAGGCGGCGTGACGTTGCGGCCGAGGCTGGCGTGACGTTGCACCAGCCTGAGGCCCGCCGTGCGCTGTCCCGGGGAAGTTGTCCCTGGATCCCGGGAACCTGGCAGTGGCGGGCTGCACAGGCTCCGCGGAAGAGGGCTGTGGAGAGTGACCTGTGCTCGCACACAGGCCCCTTGGTGGCGGCAGCAGCAGCAGCCTTAGCGTCTCACGCACGTCTCTGGGGTTCGCGCTTTTAGCCGTGGCTCGCTCCCATCTCTGGAGTTCCTTTAAGCAGCGCTCTTAAACCCCTCTCCTCGCGCACCAGGAAACAAAGAGGGAAGAAAAAGTCTCTTGCCTCTTCGGCAGGTGCAGGCTTTTCCCCGAACTCCCTCCTGGCTAGCCGTGGTGCACTAACCCCTTCAGGCTATGTTCAAGCCGCCAACCGCAGTCCTCTCCCTGCGCTCCGTCCAAAACCAAAACCCGAGCCTCAGCTCGCAGTCCCGCCCGCCCCGGCCGGTGAGCAGACAAGCCTCTCCGGCTGGTGAGTGTTGGTCGGCACCGATCCTCTGTGCGGGAATCTCCCCACTTTGCCCTCCGCACCGGTTGCTGTGCACTACTCCGTGGTCCCGAAGCTCCCCCCTCCGCCTCCCGCAGTCTCCGCCCGCGGAGGGGCTTCCTAGTGTGTGGAAACTTTTCCTCCTTCACAGCTCCCTCCCACTGGTGCAAGTGCCGTCCTTATTCTTTTGTCTCTGTTTTTCTTTTGCCCTACCCAGGTACGTGGGGAGTTTCTTGCCTTTTGGGAGGTCTGAGGTCCTCTGCCAGCCTTCAGTAGGTGTTCTGTAGAAGTTGTTCCACGTGTGGATGTATTTCTGGTGTATCCGTGGGGAGGAAGGCGATCTCTGCGTCTTACTCTTCCGCCATCTTCAAGGTCCCCCCTTCCTAAAACTTTTTATCTTTCTGAGCAAAGAACTGTTCCAGGTGCCTTTTACAGTTTTCCAGGGAATTGAAATTTTTTCCATTAAGAGAATTTTGTAAAGAACTAAATAAATGGAAATCCAAGGGTGAAATGTCTGGTGAATACAGCAGATGAATCAGAACTTCCCAGCCAAGCTGTAACAGTTTTTGCCCAGTCATCAAAGAAACATTCGGTCTTGTGTTATCCTGGTGGAAGACGCGTTTTCTATTGACTAATTCCGGATGCTTTCTGTCGAGTGCTGCTTTTAGTTGGTCTAATTGGGAGCAGTATTTGTTGGAATTAATCGTTTAGTCTTCCAGAAGGAGCTCATAATAGAGAACTCCCTTCCAGTCCCACCATATGCACAACATCACCTTCTTTGGATAAAGACCGGCCTTTGGTGTGGTTATTGGTGGTTTATTTTGCCTGCTCCACAATCTCTTCCATCCCACATTACTGTACAGTATCCACTTTTTACTGCCTCTCACAATTTGCTTTAAAAATTGGACCTTTTCATTACGTTTAAATAGAGAATCACATGTGGAAACACGGTCAAGAAGGCTTTTTTTCACTTAGCTTATGTGGAACCCAAACATCAAAGTGAGGAACATAACCAAGGTAGGGCAAATGATTTTCAATGCTTCATTTGGATCTCCTGAGTATGTGGGCTATATCCCACATGGTATAACACTGATTGTTCTCAATTAATGTCTCAATTTGATCGCTATCAACTTCAACTGGTCTACCTGATGGTGGAGCATTGTTAGCAAGAAATCTTCAGCAGGAAACTTCACAAATTGCTTTTGAAATGTTTGATCAGTCACAGCACCTTCTCCATACACTGCACAAATCTATTTTTGTGTTTTGGTTGCGTTTTTACCTTTCTTGAAATAATAAAGTATAATATGCCAAAAATGTTGCTTTTTCTTCCATCTTCAGTATTAAAATGGCTACACAAAAATTCACCAATCTTGATAAGCCTTTTTTTTAAATGCTCGCTGATATGACAGCTGTCACATAAATTCTAACAAAATTATTTCAAATGAAGTTAAAGACAACTAAGTGTTACTAGAGCCATCTTACAGAAAAACCCAAAAGAAATTTTTTGGCCAATCCAATACAACTAAGCATACCAACTATCCCAGTTTATCAGGATAATCTTAGTTTGATATTTAAAGCCCCATATGCTAGATAAACCAGAATGATTGGCTACCCTCAGCAGCAGTATTACCTGAAATTTTGTTGTAAATAAAAAGTTTCAGGCCCTCCTCTAGACAGCCTAAGTTCAAATTTGCATTTTAAGGAGAGATCTAGATGACTTGCATGTGCTTGACAACTTGAGAAGCACTGCCCTTAGACAGTAATGATTTTCATGCCTACTGCACATTAGAATCACCTGGGTGTCTTTTTAAAAACAATGGTACCCAGGCTTTACCCAAGATTGAATCAGAGTTTCTGAGCTTGAGCTCCAGGCCTCTATGAAACTATGATTGAGCACAACTACAAATTTCTTGTTTTGTTTTGTTTATGTTTGTTGATAAACATTTGAAATTTTATTTAAAATAATTACAACCATGAACATTGTTACAGTTAGAGGCCTTCTTGGTTCTCTACAATGACACTGAGCACATTTGTAAGGGGTTCCCATAGTTTGGTCTTAAACAACCATTTTTCAAAGAAGGAAGAAAAAACTTGGCACACTACCATTTAAGTTGTTTGTTTCTTCACAAATGGTGAAAATTCTAAAGAAAAGACAAGGAATAATCATAATGTGTGGCCAACATTATAAATATGGAATTATACATTTAAACATTTGTGCAGGGAGCTCATCTTGGTGCTCTGTGGTGACATAGATGGATGGGATAGGGAGGCATTAGGGACGTCCAAGAGGTAGGGGATATATGTATATATATAGCTGATTCACTTTGTCGTACAACAGAAACTAATACAACATTGTAAAGCAACTATACTCCAATAAAGAAAGAAAGAAATAAAGTATAAAAAGTAAATAAATCTGGTAGTCAATGCAGCTCCGTGGGGTCTCTGCATCTAGTAGGGTCAGTCTCTGCATTCCTGATGATGCTTACTTTTATCCATTTTCCCATGTTCTTCACTGCTGCCTCTTATCCCTCCCATCTGTTCCATCAAAGGTCCAGGGTGTCCCCCAGGCCACCTTGTCTTCTTCCACAAAAGCCACCCTTTGTCCATGCCCTGGCCATCACAGAAGCCACCTCTGTCTCCACCACAGCCACCTCTGAACATTCCACTAGAACCACTATGGTCCATGAGGCCACCTCGTGCTCTCAGCATGCTACCAGGGCTACCTCTGCCATGGTCACTGCCCGGGGGTGGGAAAGGTGGTGGGAGAAAGCCTTCAGGCTTTGGGGCCTTACACTGGTTGCAATCTGTTCTACAGGTGAAGTTCTGCTTTATACATGCCTGATTGGGGCACTGCCAGTCTCCAATCTGGTGCTGGACCTTTCTTCCTCCAGACAGGTTCCCTTGGGAACTGAGGGCCCTCTTGGTGGGAAGCCTCCTCTGTCTCCTCCTCAGCCTCCCATGTAACCCATGGGTCCTCTAGGACCTCCCAGGTCCCTTGGACCTCCTCAGAGAAGTGGTGCCATCCCTCTGCCCTCACGGGGTGGCATTCCTCCCTGCATGCTGTTCATTGGAGGCTTCTTCCAAGCCAGAGAAATTTTAAGTTTGCTCCCTTGAAAAATCCTTCCCATCAAACCACTCGACAGCAGTATTGGCAGTTTGTGGGTCTTCATAGGACACTGTAGCATCACCTTTGGCCTTTCCTGTTTCCTTTTCCAAGTATATATGAATCATGGGTTGTCTCTTGTTCACCTTAACAACTCCACACTGCTTAAAGAAGTCTGCCAGATCATCTAGAGTCACACTGTCATTTAATTTCTGCACATAAATTGCACTGTTGTCAGAGTCTTCATCTGGATCTGCAGGTGGGCCTAAATCAAGATCTGGTCCTTCATCTATGGGTCCACCAGGCTAATTGAAGCCACCTTGCTCTTCAGTGCCCATTCCACCATGTCCTTTTCCCCATCCACCTGTGTTCATGCTTCCAGGATCAAATCCTCCTCTCCCACTGCCTTGGTTATCAGGGCCACTCATGCTCTGGTTCTCTCCTGGATTTAGATTTCAAAGAATTATCAGTGTTCTGTGATTACAACAACTGAAAAATCTCAACAAAAATCATAGTGAAAAATCAAAATAGTTGTCCAGACTAGGATAAATATCTAAAGGTTCTCCATGTCTTTAGGCTAAAATAGATCTTAGGCTTAGGCTTAGGCTTAGATCTTAGGCTAAAATAGAACAGTATTATGCTTTTACTTTTTAAATATGAATTACTGTGCTTTACCTGCACTAAGTAACCACTTTGAAACACATTGCTTTGGGGGTATTATTGAGAAGTAAATATATAAGCAAAATTCTCCATGGAATATATTAAGCTCTAGCTGTAAATTAGCTGTTTTGAGCACTTAATTAAAATACTATCTCATTATTTTCTTAAGTACAGTGATTTTCCTATAAGAAATAGAGTTTAAGATATCAAGAACATGAATTTGCAATCACCCAGCTTAATCAAGCCTGAGTATCCCCATTGCCTACTAATCTATCAGAAACTGATGTGGTTATACATTGTTCATTCAGGTGTGCGGCCGATATGACTCATACTGGCAGAAAGCTCAGGTTCATTAGATAAAAATCAAACTTGATCTTGCATTGTAATGCAGTCTTCTAACATGCATTTAAGAAACAATAATGTAGCTCTTTGTGGTTGCAAACACTTCTATTATTTTCTCCTAGGATATTGTACATATGCTCTTTTGATTTAATCAAATGTATTACAATCACACTTTATCTTACTAACACAACTTTTTTTGAGTACTAAAAAATTCCTCCTGACCCAGCTAAAAAAGAACATGTGATAGAATTTTATTCTTAGAGAATGGGAATGAATTTTTTAATTATCCATATGTTCCTACCCAAAATTCCAAGGACAGAGATCTGCTTGACCACTGGCTAGAAGTAATAGTATCTGGAAGTATGAAGTCAAAAAGCAGAGCAAAGCTGTGTTTACATGAGGTGAATTCTAAATTTCGGTTACGTTAGGTTAGGGTGTGAGCTTTCTTAGCTACCACTAACTGGAATGCAATTATGTATTACTGATCAGGTATTCAATAGTCAAAAATTAGTGGTACATAAAGTATTGCTTTGGCATTTAAGTAGTTACTATCCTCATGAACTATATACTGTCTTGTCATGTATGACAAGATCTGGGACCCAAGTGATAGTCTGAGATACATACAATCTTGAACAATTTTACGTATGTGAGACAGAGTGGGCTAGATACTTGCACCACTCTGACTTGATCTGATCAGCTTAGAGCTTCAAGAAGCCAACTGTATAATAACTCTATTGTTTATTGGGATTCCTTTTCCTTGCTTGTCTTTTTTATAAGATCTCTGAAATGCAGCTCTGTTATGGTCAATAGTTTTAGAGAATGAACTTATAATTACCAGGGGGAAGGGCAGGGAGAAGGGATAGACTGGGAGTTCAGGAATAACATGCACACACAGCTATATTTAAAATAAAATGTCTTTCCATGAAAATTTTTTTTTGTTTTGTTTTCTCAGATATTTTTTTATGCCAGAAGACTGTTGTTTTTAATGTTTTTTCATGTTATATAGTTTTTTGAGTCATATAGCAAGTATTGTTGCCATGCAAACTATAGGTGTAAAACAGAGAAATTAATGTTTATTCTTCCTTTCTTTTAACAACCATGCAATGAGCACCACCAGTTTTATGCAGGTCTAACTCTGTGATATGCAGAAAGATGAATAATGAAGCAGCCGTTGATCACAGGGTCTAACAATCCAGAAGGGAAAGCAAAAAGTACAGATGCATACAATAACCACAATTGTTAAAAGTGCATTTCATGAGTGGTGTTGAGAAATGCTGGGGCTATGAAAGAGAAAGATCAATTTGATTTTGGAGTATCAGGAAAGACTTCACGAAGTCAATAGTTAAAGCAATGTTTGTAGATAAGCACTGCAGAAAACCAAAATTTAATCTCTTCTTTCATTTTCTATTTGATGTTTAAATCTCCATACCTCACTCGACCTTTCTCATTTGTAACAGGAGATTTAAAGCTTTTGTCTTAAGGACAGATTGCATATCTAAATATAAAAGGCAAAACCTAAAGGATTTACAAAAAAAATCGTAGGAGAAAATCTTTATGATCTTGGAATAGGACAAGCTTCCTTAAACAGTACATAAAGAGGTTAAGAACATATAAATCTTTTGTTTTGTCTTCATCAACCAGTAATACAGTGGAAGACGGATGGACAAACTAGAAGATGTGAAGATATTGGTGATATTATGTCTGAAAAATGACTCATATCTTAAATATTTTTAAAAATCTCTCAGAATTAGGTAAGGAAAAGACATTTAAAAATAGGTGAGAGACTTGCCAGTCACATCACAAGATAGGATGTCCACTTGCCCCATAAACATGAAAAGTGTTTGACTGCATTTATTATTGAAGAAATGTAAAATAGAATCACAATACATATAATTTTACTAGAAGAGTGGAAATGACAAAAGAAAATTCCAAATGTTGAGGAAGATGTGGAGGAACTAGAATTTTTATGTACTCTTAGTAGAAGTATAAACTGATAAAACCACATAGGAAGCTGTTTGACAATTTCCATTCGAGTGTAAGTTTACCATATGTCTCAGCAATTCCAGCCCTAGGAATATACCTGTATTGTATCCTATTGCTTCTGTAATAAACTACCTTAAACTTAGTGTCTTAAAACAACACAAATTTGTTATCTTACAGTTCTTTAAATCAAAAGCCTCATCAGGTCTCAGTGGGCTAAAATAGAGGTGTCTTATGTTCCTTTCAGCACTTTCTAGGTTAGAGTCTATTCTGAAGCCATTCCCAACTTCTAGAAGAGTCCTGCATTCCTCGAGTCATGGCCAAGCCCTCCATTATTAACGCCAGGAATGTTGGATTCTCTCACCCTTCTTCCTTCATTATCTCTCTCTCTCTCTCTCTCTTTCTCTCTCGGCCTGTCTCTCTCTCTTTGTGCCTTTCTGTCATCTCTCTGCCTCTCTCTTTGCCTGTATCTCTGTCCCTCTTTGTTTCTGTCTCTCCTTTTCTCTATCTCTCTGATTTTCTTTCTCTCTGTCTGTCTCTTTCTCCTTCTCTCTTTCTTTTACCCACTGTAGCCAGAAAAGTTTCTCTGCTTTTAAAGACCCATGTGATCAATTGGGCCCATCTGAATAACCTAGCTCACTAACTCCATCCATCTTCAAGTTCTTAAATTAGACACACCTGTAAAGTCCAATTGGTGATGTAACATACTGACAGATTTAAGGATTTAGAAAGTAGTTATAAAGTTCAAAAACAGGCAAAACTCATCACTATATTAGAAATCATGATGGGGGTACCCTTGTGGAGGATATAATTTATGATTAGAAGAGGACATGGGTGGGGGACATTTCCAGGATGATAGAACTGTTCTGTTTCTTATCCTGGGTAAATTGTTTAGTGTGTGAATATTATGTATGTTATGCTTAAATATTACATTTGAAAAATCTGTTGTACTAACTTCACAGAGCAGTAGATATAATAACCATATGATATAACAATATTGGAAATTATTTTTATTGGACTATACTATTTGACAGATGTTGTACAGATTTTTTTGTTCTGTTCCCACATATCCCATATGATAAGCATTATTATCCCCATTTAACAAATGAAGGGGCTAAGAACCAGAAGTGTTAAGTAGCATAGCTAATAAAGATCACCTTGACTTAAAAGAAAATTAGTTTTGTTTTTTACTTTTTGCTTCTATATAATGGAAATCACCTGGGACCTTACTTATATCAAACTTTATCCCTTTCTATATAATATTGGAAATTTTGACCACACTTCTTTATTAGATTCTATTTACTATTTTCTGGTCAGAGACAAATAATTATCTATAACTACATGCAGCATGTAACCAAACTATTTAGGAAAAGAGTTTCAGTTGCTTCCATGCATTTTCTAGACAATAGCATTGAAACCTGAAATGACATTGCATTCCAGAGTATACAGCCAGGACTTCTGCTTTTCAAAAGGATACTGTTCTTATAAATCATGGGAGGAAATGAGGTCCTGGAAATGCTAAAGGAGTCTGTAGAGCTATGGGATTCCCTCAACCTTTACCAACAGGTTTCTAGAATACTCCAATTATCTCTGCAGGATCAGGTATGCTTAAGATGAACTCTTCAACACTATAGAGAATACATCCCTTGCCTAGTCTTTGAGGTAAGATTGTTTCATAGAACTTTGGGGTTGCTTCTCTGCTCTAAGATTCTGAGTTTGGAAATGCTATTTGGGATGGGTCTCCCTAAATGGTAACTAAAATCTTTGGTTCTTATGTATTGGTCTGATGGTGGCTACTAGGATATTTGGTTAATCAGTTGCATACTAAAAAAAATATAATGAATTTTTAAATTTCTCATACTTTTGCCACTTCTTGGAATCAAGTTTACCATTATGTCCTGGTAAGACAAGATATATCAGAAACAAAGGAGATTAAGATTCAACCTAAATTCAAATTATGTACTTCTTTATCACATATTCTAGTTATATATTATCAGGATAGATCAGGTATAGGAAATAAATCTGATGCTTTAAACATATTTAACTCCAATATTTTTAGTTTTCTTATTTATATTGGGACTTCAGCATTATTTATTCCAGGCACCCGAAATAATGGGTCAGAATTATTCACATAATTAAACTTGTATACTAAATATGTTTACACATTTCTCTCACATATAAACTACAAATGTGAGCTCTAAAGAGTTTTTTCATTGAGTTCCATACTTTTAAAATATATAATTCAAAATATTATTTTGAAACTATTTAAAATATCTATACAAAAGACACTTGAAAGTGCTAGAAAATCTTCATTTTGGAGAAAGAAAGAGAGTTGGGGGGTTGTCAATGTCATAAAAAATTAGATTTTGAAGACAAAAAAGAGAAGAATAAACATAAAGGAAAAGCTGCATTACCATAATCACCTGACAAATGACTTCTACATTTCTATGTTCTTTTAATTTTGGAGTAAGTAGAAAATATTAAAAAGCGTGCCAAAATGAGATATGAGATATAGATTTTCCCCTGGTTTTCTTAAATTATAGAAAAAAAAAGCAATATTGCTTTTTGTTTCTGCAACTAGGAAAAGTCAAAAAGAACTCGCTAAAATGCACATCCTCCCACAATTTATTTTTGGTGTGCCAGGCCAAATTGTTGCAGAAGGATACTTGTTGAATTTCAATCTGGCTTGCCGTCTATCAGCACTTCAGTGCACTTCCACCATCACTTTGCATGCAAGATTGGTAGACAGGTAAGGTTACAACAGGAAAACAAGGTAGTTTATCACATGGAGGCTGCAACCCAGAAGTTCTGGATTCAAATGCAAAAAGTTATGCCTCTCTATGCTCCGCTTTTTTTCATCCCTAAGATGAGAGTAACATTAATAATAGCACCTACCTCACAGTGTTGTTGTGACAATTAACTGAGCTAATATTTAAAAATTGCTTAGAACACTGTCCAGAATATTAGAAATGTTGCATAAGTTTTAGCCACAGTATATAGGCTTTTCTTTAGCTCAAGTGAAAGCATGATATTTCTTGGAAATGTAGAGGGAACTGCCCTTGAAGGCCAGTAAATATATGTTTGAAAAATATTATCTTTATCCTGAAGGAGCAGCTAAAGTTATTGAAAGGACTGCCAGGACACATTCACTGGTTATCTGATTTTCAGAATGGGCTCTGAGCCTAGAGCTGGATTTAGTCTCCTCTGTTTCTAGAGCTGTCTACTGGCCACACATTTAAATGAGCACTTTTATTGCCCAGAAACATACAGACATCAGGCTAAGCTTTCTATACGACAACAGAAGAATCTGCACCTGACTAAGCTAAGGCAGTGCCCCTATAGGACTGCATAAGTCCTAAGGAATGGCTGTCTGTACTACTACTGCTTGTGTAACTAGTTATGTTAGAAAGAGAACATGTCTCTGGTAAATGATTCTCGAACACATGAGTGAAGTAGCATGCATATGGATTTTGTTTTGTTTTGTTTTCTGTTTACATTCAACATGTAGAGAATAAACAACATGTACTACAATGTGTACCACATTGAAAGAAAACTCAAATGATATTGTTGAATTTATAAGGAAAAAGCATTAGAGTGTTACCACTAATTTTTACTTAAAGAGATTTACCAAATAATTCTTAAAATAAGCAATATCCCCAAGAACACTTCAAATGTTTTCAATATTCAACACGTATTTATTGAGCACTACTATGGGCCAAGTACCAATCTTACCCAATCTTAATTTAAGTGAGAGTAGATGTAGAAAAATACTGTATTGGGATTTAAACCATCTTTCTTAGCCTTTGTTATTTGACATTTATACAAGTATTTTTTGTATACTTGACATTACTAAGTATAATTTACACAGTTAATTTTCTGTCAATGGGTACTTTAACCACAAAAACACTAAAATTACTTCCAGTTATAGTAATACATAACTTTACTGATTTTTCCAATCAAAAGTGACTAAAAACAATAATTTAAGAATATATGACATTATTGTCCCTTATATTAACTAATGTGGTCTTTAAATTAGTATATTGCTGAATGCTACTTAAAAAGAAAAGAATTGGAGGAGATAAACCACTGGGGAGCAAAGTTTAAACTTATATTCCTCTGTTTCTTGTAAACTGGTTATTATTTTCTTTAAATGTTATTAAACGGAACAGAGGCTCTCTGAGATAGTCAACTGTTCTAGTATTTATATCTATTTTTTAATCTCACAAGAGTGTAATATTTAACTGTGAGAACTGAGATGACCCTAGAGTTTTCTTTGTTAATAAGAAATTGAATTTGTCCATTTGACTAAAGCATAGCTTTTGACTCCACTCTTTGGCAATGTGGATGCTGTCTGAATTATTTTTTCATATTCACAGCAGGATGGCAGTTCCATTCGCAAAGTTCCTAGTCCAATTTTCATATCTAGCAAAATTTAATCCATGTGATCTGAGATTTTACACTTTCTAGTCTCATTTTCTGAACTTCTTTTATCCTAAATAGATGCAACTCATGAGAAATAATGAGACTCTAACCTCCTACTCTTTTTTTTATTTTTGTGATACGTGGGCCTCTCACTGCTGTGGCCTCTCCCGTTGTGGAGCACAGGCTTCAGACACGCAGGCCCAGTGGCCATGGCCCACGGGCCCAGCCGCTCTGTGGCATGTGGGATCCTCCCGGACCGGGGTACAAACCCGTGTCCCCTGCATCAGCAGGCGGACTCTCAACCACTGTGCCATCAGGGAAGCCCAAACCTCCTGCTCTTAAGGATGATTTTTACAGCTCCCAAGTTATAATTCTCCACCAAAACTTCCTCTCTAAATCCATCCTGGCTTGTTTTCTCAGTCTCTGTCTCCTAATGAAAGTAAAAAGAAAAATATTGATGAAACACTAAAAAATGAATAGTAAATCAAGTATCTATAGGGCAGGATAGTTACTCAGTTTCAAAGCTTACCCAAAATTACATTTTCAACCAGTTGTTCAAATAATTGAAAAAAGATGAAGGGTATGTCTACCTATTTATGGAAGGGAAGGCAGTGGTGAGCCACTTCTGCTATTTTATACTTGGCTGAGCAACTGTGTATTTTTTTAAAAATATAATACCGCTCCAATTTCAATTACTAGCTATTGTTCCTTAATTTTTGGCAACTGTTTGGCCTTCAATTATTGTTTTTATACTTTTCTCTGTGTTCATGTGTATTTTACTGGGAAAATAGAAGAAATTGAGGTTGCTGGACCAATGTCATTTTTTAAAAACAACTTTATTGAGATATAATTTATATGACATAAAATTAACTCATTTCAAGTATATAATTCAATGTTTTTTAGTATGTTCAGAGTTCTGCAAGCAGCATCCTAACCAATTTTAGGAAATTTTAATAAACATTAAAAAGAAACCTGATAGCCATTAGCTTTCTCTCCCCATTTCTTGCCCAAATCCTCCAGGCACAGGCAACTACTAATACATGTTCTCTTTATACATTTGCTTATTCTGGACATTTCATACAAATGACATAGAATACGTGGTCTTTAGTGACTGGCTTATTTCACCTAGTATAATGTTTTAAATGTTTATCCATGTTTTGGCATATATCACTACTTTGTTTCTTTTATGACCAAATGATAGTCATTTGTATGTATATACTACATGTTGTTTATCTGTAAATTAGTTAATGCATTGGTTCAACTTTTTGGCCATTGTTAGAAATGCTGCTATGAACATTTATGTAATTTTTTTCCAAAACTTTTAGTGGAGTATAGTTGATTTACAATGTTGTGTTAGTTTCCAGTGTACAGCAAAGTGAATCAGTTATACATATACATATATCCACTCTTTTTTAGATTCTTTTCCCATATAGGCCGTTACAGAGTACTGAGTAGAGTTCCCTGTGCTATACTGTAAGTCCTTATTAGTTGTCTATTTTATATATAGTAGTGTGTATATGTCAATCCCAATCTCCCCATTAATCCCTCTCCTCCTCTTATGCCCTGGTAACCAAAATTTATTATGATTACTCTATTTCTGTTTTGTAGATAAGTTCATTTCTATGCTTTTCTTTAGATTCCACATATAAGCATATTGTATGATATTTGTCTTTCTTTATCCAACTTACTTCATTCAGTATAACAATCTCTAGGTCCATCCATGTTGCTGCAAAAGGCATTCTTTAATTCTTTTTTATTGCTGAGTAATATTCAGTTGTATATACGTACCACTTTTTCATTATCCATTCTTCTGTTGATGGACATTTAGGTTGCTCCCATGTTCTGGCTATTGAAAATAGTGTTTCAATGAGCATAAGGTGCATGTATCTTTTTGAATTATGATTTTCTCTGGATATATGCACAGGAGTGGGATTGTTGGAGCCTATGGTAGCTCCATTTTTAGTTTTTAAGGAAACTCCATACTGTTCTCCATAGTGGCTGTACCAATTTACATTCTCACCAACAGTGCATGAGGGTTCCCTTTCTCCACACCTACTCTAGCATTTATTGTTTGTAGATTGTTTGGTGATGGCCATTCTGAGAGGTGTGAGGTGATATATCATTTAGTCTTGATTTGCATTTCCCTAATAATTAGTAATTAGTAATAATAATTAGTAATTAGTAATGTATCTTTTCTGTACCTCTTGGTCATCTATATGTCTCTTTTGGAGAAATGTCTATTTAGATCTTCTGCCCATTTTTTGATTGGGTTGTTTGATTTTTTGATATTGAGCCACTTGAGCTGTTTGTATATTTAGAAGATTAATCCCTTTTTTGTTGCTTCATTTGAAAATATTTTCTCCAATTCTGAGGGTTGTCTTTTTGTTTTGTTTATGGTTTTCTTTACTGTACTGAAGCTTTTACATTTCATTAGGTCGCATTTGTTTATTTTTCTTTTTATTTTCATTACTCTAGGAGGTGGATCAAAAAAGATCTTGCTGTAATTTATGTCAGAGTGTTCTGCCTATTTTATCCTCTAAGAGTTTTATAGTATCTGGCCTTATATTTAGGTCTTTAATCCATTTTGAGTTTACTTTTGTGAATGGTGTTAGGGAGTATTCTAATTTCATTTTTTTACATGTAGCTGTCCAGTTTTCCCAGCACCACTTATTGAAGAGACTCTTATTTCTCCATTGTACATTCTTATCTCCTTTGTCATAGATTAGGTGACCATAGGTGCATGGGTTTATCTCTGGACTTTCTATCAAGTTCCATTGATCTACATTTCTGCTTTTGTGCCAGTACTATACTATTTTGATGACTGTATCTTTGTAGTATAGTCTGAAGTCAGGGAGCCTGATTCCTCCAAATCCATTTTACTTTCTCAAGATTGCATCTACTATTCGGGGTCTTTTGTGTTTCCATACAAATTGTAAAATTTTCTCCAATTCTGTGAAAAATGCCATTGGTAATTTGATAGGAATTGCATTGAATCTGTAGATTATTTTGGGTAATACAGTCATTGTGACAATATTGATTCTTCCAATCCATGGACCTAGTATATGTCTTCATCATTTGTTTGTGTCATTTTTATCTCTTTCATCAGTATCTTATAGTTTACTGAGTATAGATCTTTTGCCTCCTTAGGTAGGTTTATTCCTAGGTATTTTATTGCTTTTGTTGCAATGGTAAATGGGATTGTCTCCTTAATTTCTCTTTCTGATATTTCATTGTTAGTGTGTACGAATGCAAGAGATTTCTGTGTATTAATTTTGGTTTTTTTTTGTTTGTTTTTGTTTTTTTTGCATTACGCGGGCCTCTCACTGCTATGGCCTCTCCCATTGTGGAGCACAGGCTCCGGATGGGCAGGCTCAGCAGCCGTGGCTCACAGGCCCAGCCACTCCATGGCATGTGGGATCTTCCCGGACCGGGGCATGAACCTGTGTCCCCTGCATCGGCAGGCAGACTCTCAACCACTGCACCACCAGGGAAGTCCTGTATATTAATTTTGTATCCTGCAACTTTACCAAATTCTTTGATGAGCTCTAGTAGTTTTCTGGTAGCATCTTTAGGATTTTCTATGTAAAGTTTCATGTCATCTGCAAACAGTGACAGTTTTACTTTTTATCCAAGTTGGATTTCTTTTTCTTCTCTGATTTCTGTGGCTAGGACTTCCAAACTATGTTGAATAATAGTGACAAAAGTGGATAGCCTTGTCTTGTTCCTGATCTTAGAGGAAATGTTTTTAGTCTGAAAGCAGCAAAATACACTTTCTCCTCAGGTGCATATGGAACATTCTCCATGATAGATCACATCTTGGGTCACAAATCAAACCTCAGTAAATTTAAGAAAGTTGGAATCATATCAAGCATCTTTTCCAACCACAACACTATGATATTAGAAATCAATTACAGGAAAAAAAAAACATTTAAAAACACAAACACGGGAGCTTAAAGATGGTGGAAGAGTAAGATGTGGAGATCACCTTCCTCCCCACAAATACATCAGAAATACATCTACATGTGGAACTGCTCCTATAGAACACCTACTGAATGCTGGCAAAAGACCTCAGCCCTCCTCAAAGGCAAGAAACTCCCCACGTACTTGGGTAAGGCAAAAGAAAAAAACAGAGATAAAGGAATAGGATGGGACCTGCACCAGTGGGAGGGAGCTGTGAAGGAGGAAAGGTTTCCACACACTAGGAAGCCCCTTCATGGGCGGAGACTGCGGGTGGTGGAGGGGGGAAGCTTTGGAGCCACAGAGGAGAGCACAGCAGCAGGGGTGCAGAGGTCAAAGTGGAGAGATTCCCGCACAGAGGATCGGTGCTGACCAGTACTCACCAGCCCGAGAGGCTTGTCTGCTCACCCAGCAGGACAGGTGGGGGCTGGGAGCTGAGGCTCGGGCTTCCTTTGGATCCCAGGGAAAGGACTGGGTTTGATGGCATGAACACAGCCTGAAGGGGGCTAGTGCACACAGCTAGCCAGTAAGGAGTCCAAGAAAATGTCTGGAGCTGCCTAAAAGGCAAGAGACTTTTTCTTCCCCCTTTGTTTCCTGGTACGTGAGGAGAGTGGATAAACAGCACAGCTTAAAAGAGCTCCAGAGAGGGCCGTGAGCCGTGGCTATCAGAAAGGACACCAGATACAAGCATGGCACTCTAAGGCTGCTCCTGCCACCAACAAGAAGCCTGTGAGCAAACACAGGTCACTATCCACACCACCCCTCCCGATAGCCTGTGCAGCCCGCCACTGCCAGAGTCCCCTGATCCAGGGACAACTTCCCCAGGAGATCGCACGGTGCACCTCAGGCTGTTGCAACATCACGTTGGCCTCTGACACCACAGGCTCACCCCACATCTGTACCACACCCTCCGCCTGGCCTGAGTGAACCAGAGCCCCCGAATCAGCTGCTCCTTTAACCCAGTCCTGTCTGAGCGAAGAACAGGCACCCTCAGGCGACATACACGCAGAAGCAGGTCCAAAACCAAAGCTGAACCCCAGGAACTGTGAAAACAAAGAAGAGAAGGGAATAACTCTCCCAGCAACCTCAGGAGCAGTGGATTAAAGCTCCACAATCAACTTGATATACCCTGCATCTGTGGAATACCTGAATAGACAACAAATCATCCCAAATTGAGGAGGTGGACTTTGGGAGCAAATGTATAGTTCTTTTTCCCTGTTTTCCTCTTTTTCTGAGCGTGTATCTATATGCTTCTCTGTGTGATTTTGCCTTTTACCATTCGTCCTAGGGTTCTGTCTGCCCCCCCTTTTTTTTTTAAACTTCTTTTTCTTAATAATTATTTTTACTTTAAAAACTTTATCTTATTTTATTTTACTTTATTTTGTTTTATCCTCTTTTTTCTTACTTTCTATTTTTTCTCCCTTTTATTCTGAGCTGTGTGGATGAAAGGCTCTTGGTGCTCCAGCCAGGGGTCAGTGCTGTGCCTCTGAGGTGGGAGAGACAACTTCAGGACACTGCTCCACAAAAGACCTCCCAGCTCCATGTAATAACAAATGACAAAAATCACTAAGAGATCTCCAGGTCAACGCCAAAACCCACCTCCACTCAATGACCAGCAAGCTACACTGCTGAACACACTGGCCAAAAAAGCTAGCAAGACAGGAGCACAAACACATCTGTTAGCAGAGAGGCTTCCTGAAAATCATAATAAGGACACAGACATACCAAAACACACCACAACACGTGGACCTGCCCACCAGAAAGACAAGATCCAGCCCCATCCCCCATAACACAGGCACTAGTCCCCACTACCAGGAAACCTACACAACCCACTAAACCAACCTTAGCCACTGGGGACAGACACCAAAAACAACAGGAACTATGAACCTGCAGCCTGCAAAAAGGAGACCCAAAACACAGTAAGTTAAGCAAAATGAGAAGACAGAAAAACACACAGCAGATTAAGGAGCAAGGTAAAAACCCATGAGACCTAACAAATGAAGAGGAAATAGGCAGTCTACCTGAAAAAAAATTCAGAATAATGATAGTAAAGATGATCCAAAATCTTGGAAATAGAATAGAGAAAATATAAGAAATGTTTAGCAAGGAATTAGAATAATGAAACAGCAAACAAAAAATGATGAACAACAAAATAAATGAAATTAAAAATTCTCTAGAGGAGATCAATAGCAGAATAACTGAGGCAGAAGAACAGATAAGTGACCTGGAAGATAAAATAGTGGAAACAAATACTGCAGGGCATAATAAAGGAAAAAGAATGAAAAGAACTGAGGACACTCTGAGAGACGACTGGGACAACATTAAATGCATCAACATTCGAATTATAGGGGTCCCAGAAGAAGAAGAGAAAAAGAAAGGGACTGAGAAAATATTTGAAAAGATTATAGTTGAGAACTTCCTTAACATGGGAAAGGAAATAGTTAATCAAGTCCAGGAAGCACAGAGAGTCCCATACAGGATAAATCCAAGAAGAAACACGCCAAGAAACATAGTAATCAAACTATCAAAAATTGAATACAAAGAAAACATATTAAAAACAGCAAGGGAAAAACAACAAATAAAACACAAGGGAATCCCCATGAGGTTAACAGCTGATCTTTCAGCATAAACTCTGCAAGCTAGAAGGGAGTGGCAGGACATATTTAAAATGATGAAGGAGAAAAACCTACGCCCAAGATTACTCTACCCACCAAGGATCTCACTCAGATTTGATGGAGAAATTAAAGGTTTTACAGACGAGCAAAAGCTAAGAGAATTCAGCACCACCAAACCAGCTTTACAACAAATGGTAAAGGAATTTCTCTAGGCAGTAAACACAAGAGAAGGAAAACACCTACAATAACAAACCCAAAACAATTAAGAAAATGGGAATAGGAACATACATATCGATAGTTACCCTAAATGTAAATGGATTAATATTCCAACCAAAAGACTTAGACTGGATAAATTGATACAGAAACAGGACCCGTATATATGCTGTCTACAAGAGACCCACTTCAGACTTAGGGGCACATATACACTGAAAGTGAGGGGATGGAAAAAGATATTCCATGCAAATGGAAATCAAAAGAAAGCTGGAGTATCAATTCTCATATAAGAAAAAATAGACTTTAAAAAAAAGACTATTACAAGAGACAAAGTAAGACACTAGATAATGATCAAGGGATTGATGCAAGAAGAAGATATAAAAATTGTAAATATTTATGCACCCAACATAGAAGCATCTCAATACATAAGGCAAATACTAACAGCCATAAAAGGAGAAATCGACAGTAACACAATCATAGCAGGGAACTTTAACACCCCACTTTCACCCATGGACAGATCATCCAAAATGAAAATAAATAAGGAAACACAAGCTTTAAATGATACATTAACCAAGGTGGACTTAATTGATATTTATAAGACATTCCATCCAAAAACAACAGAAAACACTTTCTTCTCAAGTGCTCATGGAACATTCTCCATGATAGATCATATCTTGGGTCACAAATCAAGCCTTGGTAAATTTAAGAAAATTGAAATCATATCAAGTATCTTTTCCGACCACAATGCTATGAGACTAGATATCAATTACAGGAAAAAAATCTATAAAAATACAAACACATGGAGGCTAAACAATACACTACTTAATAACGAAGAGATCACTGAAGAAATCAAAGGGGAAATCAAAAAATACCTAGAAATAAATGACAATGAATAAACAATGACGCAAAACCTATGGGAGGTCTTTCCTGCTGGGACAGTGGTTGAGAGACCGCCTGCTGATGCAGGGGACATGGGTTCATTCCCCGGTCCGGGAAGATCCCACATGCCGTGGAGTGGCTAGGCCTGTGAGCCATGACAGCTGAGCCTGTGTGTCCGGAACCTGTGTTCCACAACGGGAGAGGTCACAACAGTGAGAGGCCCGTGTACCGAAAAATAACAACAACAACAAAAAAACCTATGGGATGCAGCAAAAGCAGTTTTAAGAGGGAATCTTATACCAATACAATCCTACCTTAAGAAACAAGAAACATCTCAAGTAAACAACCTAACCTTACACCTGGAGCAATTAGAGAAAGAAGAACAAAAAATCCCCAAAGTTTGCAGAAGGAAAGAAACCATAAAGGTCAGATCAGAAATAAGTGAGAAAGAAATGAAGGAAACAATAGCAAAGGTCAATAAAACTAAAAGCTGGTTCTTTAAGAAGATAAACAAAATTGATAAACTATTACTCAGACTCGTCAAGAAAATATGGGAGAAGACTCAAATAAATACAATTAGAAATGTAAAAGGAGAGGTAACAACTTACACTGCAGAAATACAAAGGATCATGAGAGATTACTACAAGCAACTCTATGCCAATAAAATGGACAACCTAGAAGAAATGTACAAATTCTTAGAAATGTACAACCTTCTGAGACTGAACCAGGAAGAAATAGAAAATATGAACAGACCAATCACAAGCACTGAAATTGAAACTGTGATTAAAAATCTTCCAACAAACAAAAGCTCAGGACCAGATGGCTTCACAGGCGAATTCTATCAAACATTTAGAGAAGAGATAACACCTAACCTTCTCAAACTCTTCCAAAATATAGCAGAGTGAAGAACACTCCCAAACTCATTCTATGAGGTCACCATCACCCTGATACCAAAACCAGACAAAGATGCCACAAAGAAAGAAAACTACAGGCCAATATCACTGATGAACATAGATGCAAAAATCCTCGACAAAATACTAGCAAATAGAATCCAACAGCACATAAAAGGAACATACACCATGATCAAGTGGGATTTATCCCAGGAATGCAAGGATTCTTCAATATACACAGATCAATCAATGTGATACACCATATTAACAAATTGAAGGAGAAAAATCATATGCTAATCTCAATAGATGCAGAAAAAGCTTTTGACAAAATTCAACAGCTATTTATGATAAAAACCCTGCAGAAAGTAGGCATATAGGGAACTTTCCTCAACATAATAAAGGCCATATATGACAAAATTACAGCCAATATCATTCTCAATGGTGAAGAATTGAAACCATTTCCCCTAAGATCACGAACAAGACAAGGTTGCCCACTCTCACCCCTGATTCAATATAGTTTTGGAAGTTTAAGCCACAGCAATCAAAGAAGAAAAAGAAATAAAAGGAATCCAAATTGGAAAAGAAGAAGTAAAGCTGTCACTGTTTGCAGATGACATGATACTATACAAAGAGAATCCTAAAGATGCTACCAGGTAACTACTAGAGCTAATCAATGAATTTGGTAAAGTAGCAGGATACAAAATTAATGCACAGAAATCTCTGGATTTCCTGTACACTAATGATGAAAAATCTGAATGTGAAATTAAGAAAACACTCCCATTTACCACTGCAACAAAAGGAATAAAATATCTAGTATCCTATGTAAGGAGACAACCTATGTAAGGAGACAAAAGGCCTGTATGCAGAAAATTATAAGACACTGATGAAAGAAATTAAGATGGTACAACTAGATGGAGAGATATACCATGATCTTGGATTGGAAGAATCAACATTGTGAAAATGACTCTACTACCCAAAGCAATCTACAGATTCAATGCAATCCCTATCAAACTACCACTGGCATTTTTCACAGAACTAGAACAAAAAATTTCACAATTTGAATGGAAACACAAAAGACCCCAAATAGCCACAGCAATCTCAAGAACGAGGAACAGATCTGTAGGAATCAGGCTCCCTGACTTCAGACTGTAGCACAAAGCTACAGTAATCAAGACAGTAAGGTACAGGCACAAAAACAGAAATAGATCAATGGAACAGGATAGAAAGCCCAGAGATAAACCCACACACATATGGTCACCTTATCTTTGATAAAGGAGGCAAGAATATACAGTAGAGAAAAGACTGCCATTTCAATAAGTGGTGCTTGGAAAACTGGACAGGTACATGTAAAAGTATGAAATTAGAACACTCCCTAACACCATACACAAAAATAAACTAAAAGTGGATTAAGGACCTAAACCTAAGGCCTGACACTATCAAATTCTTAGAGGAAAACAAAGGCAGGACACTCTATGACATAAATCACAGGAAGATCCTAGATAAATGGAAATAAAAACAAAAATAAACAAATGGAACCTCTTGAAACTTAAAAGCCTTTGCACAGCAAAGGATACCATAAATAAGACCAAAAGACAACCCTCAGAATGGGAGAAAATATTTGCAAATGAATCAACTGACAAAGGATTAATCTCCAAAATTTGTAAGGCACTCATGCAGCTGAATATTGAAGAAACAAACAACCCAATCCAAAAATGGCAGAAGACCTAAATAGACATTTCTCCAAAGAAGATATGCAGACTTCCAACAAACACATGAAAGAACGCTCAACATCAATAATCATTAGAGAAATGCAAGTCAAAACTATCATGAGATATCATCTCACACCAGTCAGAATGGCCATCCTCAAAAAATCTATAAACAATAAATCCTGGAGAGGGTATGGAGAAAAGGGAACACTCTTGCACTGCTGGTAGGAATGTAAATTGATACAGCCACTATGAGAACAGCATGGAAGTTCCTTAAAAAACTAAAAATAAAACTATCATATGACCCAGCCATCCCACTACTTGACATATACCCTGAGAAAACCATAATTCAAAAAGAGACATGTACAACAATGTTCATTGCCGCAGTATTTACAATAGCCAGGACATGGAAACAACCTAAGTGTCCAGCAACAGATGAATGAATAAAGAAGATGTGGCCCATATGTACAATGGAATATTACTCATCCATAAAAAGAAACGAAATTGAGTTATTTGTAGTGAGGTGGATGGACCTAGAGTCTGTCATACAGAGTGAAGTAAGTCAGAAAGAGAAAAGCAAAGACCGTATGCCAACACATATATATGGAATGTAAGAAAAAAAAATAGGGGTCATGAAAACCCTAGGGGCAAGATGGTAGTAAAGACACAGACCTACTAGAGAATGGACTTGAGGATATGGGGAGGGGGAAGGGTAAGCTGTGACAAAGTGAGAGAGTGGCATGGACATATATACACTACCAAACGTAAAATAGATAGCTTGTGGGAAGTAGCCGCATAGCACAGGGAGATCAGCTAGGTGGTTTTTGACCACCTAGAGGGGTGGGATAGGGAGCATGGGAGGGAGGGAGTCGGAAGAGGGAAGAGATATGGGAACATATGTATATGTATAACTGATTCACTTTGTTATAAAGCAGAAACTAACACACCATTGTAAAGCAATTATACTCCAATAAAGATGTTAAAAAAAAAAAACAGAAACACATGGATGCTAAGCAATATGTTACTAAATAACCAGTGGATCTCTGAAGACATCAAAGAGTACAGCAAAAAATACCTAGAGAAAAATGACAATGAATACACGATGATCTAAAACATATAGGATGGGAGATGGGTTGGAAGATGGCGGAAGAGTAAGACGTGGAGATCGCCTTCCTCCCCACGGATACACCAGAAATACACCTACACGTGGAACAACCCCTACAGAACACCTACTGAAGGCTGGCAGAAGACCTCAGAGCTCCCAAAAGGCAAGAAACTCCCCACGTACCTGGGTAGGGCAAAAGAAAAAAAAAGAAAAAACAGAGACAAAAGAATAAGGATGGCACCTGCACCAGTGGGAGGGAGCTGTGAAGGAGGAAAAGTTTCCACACACTAGGAAGCCCCTCCGCGGGCGGAGACTGCGGGAGGCGGAGGGGGGAGCTTCGGGACCACGGAGTGCTGCACAGCGACGGGTGCTGAGGGCAAAGCGGGGAGATTACTGCACAGACGATCAGGGCCGACCGGCACTCACCAACCCGAGAGGCTTGTCTGCTCACCCGCCGGGGCGGGCGGGGCTGCAAGCTAAGGCTCGGGTTTCGGTTTTGGACGGAGCTCAGGGAGAGGACTGGGGTTGGCGGCTTGAACATAGCCTGAAGGGGTTAGTGCACCACGGCTAGCCGGGAGGGAGTTCGGGGAAAAGCCTGCACCTGCCGAAGAGGCAAGACACTTTTTCTTCCCTCTTTGTTTCCTGGTGCGCGAGGAGAGGGGTTTAAGAGCGCTGCTTAAAGGAACTCCAGAGACGGGCGCAAGCCGCGGCTAAAAGCGCGAACCCCAGAGACGGGCGGGAGACACTAAGGCTGCTGCTGCCGCCACCAAGGGGCCTGTGTGCGAGCACAGGTCACTCTCCACAGCCCTCTTCCGCGGAGCCTGTGCAGCCCGCCACTGCCAGGTTCCCGGGATCCAGGGACAACTTCCCCGGGAGTACGCACGGCGGGTCTCAGGCTGGTGCAACGTCGCGCTGGCCTCTGCCGCAACATCACGCCGCCTGTGCCGCCGCAGGCCCGCCCCGCACGCAATGCCCCTCCTTCCCCCATCCCCCAACCACCGGCCTGAGTGAGCCGGAGCCCCCGAATCAGCGGCTCCTTTAACCCTGTCCTGTCTGAGCAAAAAACAGACGCCCTCCAGCGACCTACATGCAGAGGCAGGGCCAAATCCAAAGGTGAGCTCCTGTGAGCTGTGAGAACAAAGAGAAAGGGAAATCTCTCCCAGCAGCCACAGAAGCAGCGGATTAAAGCTCCACAATCAACTTGATATACCCTGCATCTGTGGAATACCTGAATGGACAAGGAATGATCTCAAATTGAAGAGGTGGAATTTAGGAGCGAGATCTATGATTTTTTTCCCTTTTCCTCTTTTTGTGAATGTGTACGTGTATGCTTCTGTGTGAGATCTTGTCTGTATACTCTTGCTTCCACCATTTGTCCTAGGGCTCTATCCGTCCATAGTTTCTTAAAAAAATTTTTTTTCTTAATAAGTAATTTTCATTTTAATAACTTTATTATACTTTACCTTTGTTCTTTCTTTCTTTCTTTCCTTCCTTCCTTCCCTCCTTTAGACAACGAATCACCCCAAATTGAGGATGTGGTCTCTGAGAGCAAGATTTATGATTTTTCCCCCTTTACCTCTTTTTGTGAACGTGTCTGTATATGCTTCTGTGTAAGATTTTCTCTATATAGCTTTGCTTCCAACATTTATCCTAAGGTTATTTCCGTCCCTTTTTTTATTTTTTTCATTTTCTAAATATTTTTTTAATTCAATAACTATATTATACTTTATTTTTACTGTATCTTCTTTCTTTCTGTCTTTTTTCATTCTTTCCCTCCTTCCTTCCTTCCTTCCTCCCTCCCTCCCTCCCTCCTTTCTTTCCTTCTTTGCTTCTTTCTTCCTTCCTTCCTTTCTTCCTTTCCTTCTTCATACTTCTACTAATTCTCTCTACATTTTCTCCTTCTTTCCCTCCTTCCTTCCTCCCAACCTCCCTCCCTCCTTTTTTTCCTTCTTTGCTTCTTTCTTCCTTCCTTCCTTTCCTCCTTTCCTTCTTTCTTTCCTCATACTTCTACTAATTCTCTCTACCTTTTCTCCCTTTTATTCTGAGCCGTGTGGATGAAAGGCTCTTGGTGCTCCAGCCCAGGAGTCAGGGCTCTGCCTCTGAGTTAGGAGAGCCAACTTCAGGACACTGGTCAACAAGAGACCTCCCAGCTCCACATAATATTAAACGGTGGAAATCTCCCAGAGACCTCCATCTTAACACCAGCACCCAGCTTCACTCAACAACCAGCAAGCCACAGTGCTGGACAACCTATGCCAAACAACTAGCAAAACAGGAACACAACCCCACCCATTAGCAGAGAGGCTGCCTAAAATCATAATAAGGCCACAGACACCCCAAAACACACCACCAGACGTGAACCTGCCCACTAGAGAGACAAGATCCAGCCTCATCCAGCACAACACAGGCACTAGTCCCCTCCACCAGGAAGCCTACACAACCCACAGAAACAACCTTAGCCACTGGAGACGATCATCAAAAACAACGGGAACTAAGAACGTGCAGCCTGCAAAAAGGAGACCCCAAACACAGTAAGATAAGCAAAATGAGAAGACAGAAAATCACACAGCAGATGAAGGAGCAAGGTAAAAACCCACCAGACCTAACAATTGAAGAGGAAATAGGCAATCTACCTGAAAAGAATTTAGAATAATGATAGTAAGGATGATCCGAAATCTTGGAAGTAGAATGGACAAAATGCAAGAAACAGTTAACAAGAACCTAGAAGACATAAAGATGAAACAAGCAACGATGAACAATGCAATAAATGAAATTAAAAGTACTCTAGATGGGATCAATAGCAGAATAACTGAGGCAGAAGAACGGATAAGTGACCTGGAAGATAAAGTAGTGGAAAGAACTACTGCAGAGCAGAATAAAGAAAAAAGACTGAAAAGAACTGAGGACAGTCTAAGAGACCTCTGGGACAACATTAAACGCACCAATATTCGAATTATAGGGATTCCAGAAGAAGAAGAAAAAAAGAAAGGGACTGAGAAAATATTTGAAGAGATTATAGTTGAAAACTTCCCTAATATGGGAAAGGAAATAGTTAATCAAGTCCAGGAAGCACAGAGAGTCCCATACAGGATAAATCCAAGGAGAGATACACCAAGACACATATTAATCAAACTGTCAAAAATTAAATACAAAGAAAGCATATTAAAAGCAGCAAGGGAAAAACAACAAATAACACACAAGGGAATCCCCATAAGGTTAACAGCTGATCTGTCAGCAGAAACCCTACAAGCCAGAAGGGAGTGGCAGGACATACTGAAAGTGATGAAGGAGAAAAACCTGCAACCAAGGCTACTCTACCCAGCAAGGATGTCATTTAGATTTGATGGAGAAATTAAAACCTTTACAGACAAGCAAAAGCTGAAAGAGTTCAGCACCACCAAACCAGCTTTACAACAAATGCTAAAGGAACTTCTCTAGACAAGAAACAGAAGAGAAGGAAACGACCTATGATAACGAACCCAAAACAATATAGAAAATGGGAATAGGAACATACATATCGATAATTACCTTAAATGTAAATGGACTAAATGCTGCCACCAAAAGACACAGATTGGCTGAATGGATACAAAAACAAGACCCTCATATATGCTGTCTACAAGAGACCCACTTCAGACCTAGAGACACATACAGACTGAAAGTAAGGGGATGGAAAAAGATATTCCATGCACATGGAAACCAAAAGAAAGCTGGAGTACCAATTCTCATATCAGACAAAATAGACTTTAAAATAAGGACTATTAAAAGGGACAAAGAAGGACACTACATAATGATCAAGGGATCCATCCAAGAAGAAGATATGACAATTGTAAATATTTATGCACCCAACATAGGAGCACCTCAATACATAAGGCAAATACTAACAGCCATAAAAGGGGAGATCAACAGTAACACATTCATAGTAGGGGACTTTAACACTCCACTTTCACCCATGGACAGATCATCCAAAATGAAAATAAATAAGGAAACACAAGCTTTAAATGATACTTTAAACAAGATGGACTTAATTGATATTTATAGGACACTCCATCCAAAAAGAACAGAATACACATTTTTCTCAAGTGCTCATGGAACATTCTCCAGGATAGATCATATCTTGGGTCACAAATCAAGCCTTGGTAAATTTAAGAAAACTGAAATTGTATCAAGTATCTTTTCTGACCACAACGCCATGAGACTAGATATCAATTACAGGAAAAGATCTGTAAAAAATACAAACACATGGAGGCTAAACAATACACTACTTAATAATGAAGTGATCACTGAAGAAATCAAAGGGGAAATAAAAAAATACCTAGAAACAAATGACAATGGAGACACAACGACCCAAAACCTATGGGATGCAGCAAAAGCAGTTCTAAGGGGGAAGTTTATAGCAATACAAGCCCACCTTAAGAAGCAGGAAACATCTCGAATAAACAACCTAACCTTGCACCTCAAGCAATTAGAGAAAGAAGAACAAATAACCCCAAAGCTAGCAGAAGGAAAGAAATCATAAAAATCAGATCAGAAATAAATGAAAAAGAAATGAAGGAAACGATAGCAAAAATCAATAAAACTAAAAGCAGGTTCTTTGAGAAGATAAATAAAATAGATAAACCACTAGCCAGACTCATCAAGAAAAAAAAGGAGGAGACTCAAATCAATAGAATTAGAAATGAAAAAGGAGAAGTAACAACTGACACTGCAGAAATAAAAAAAATCATGAGAGATTACTACAAGCAACTCTATGCCAATAAAATGGACAATCTGGAAGAAATGGACAAATTCTTAGAAATGCACAACCTGCCAAGCCTGAATCAGGAAGAAATAGAAAATATGAAGAGACCAATCACAAGCACTGAAATTGAAACTGTGATTAAAAATCTTCCAACAAACAAAAGCCCAGGACCAGATGGCTTCACAGGTGAATTCTATCAAACGTTTAGAGAAGAGCTAACACCTATCCTTCTCGAACTCTTCCAAAATATAGCAGAGGGAGGAGCACTCCCAAATTCCTTCTACAGGGCCACCATCACCTTGATACCAAAACCAGACAAGGATGTCACAAAGAAAGAAAACTACAGGCCAATATCACTGATGAACATAGATGCAAAAATCCTCAACAAAATACTAGCAAACAGAATCCAACAGCACATTAAAAGGATCATACACCATGATCAAGTGGGGTTTATTCCAGGAATGCAAGGATTCTTCAATATATGCAAATCTGTCAATGTGATAAACCATATTAACAAATTGAAGGAGAAAAACCATATGATCATCTCAATAGATGCAGAGAAAGCTTTCGACAAAATTCAACACCCATTTATGATAAAAACCCTGCAGAAAGTAGGCATAGAGGGAACTTTCCTCAACATAATAAAGGCCATATATGACAACCCCACAGCAAACATTATCCTCAATGGTGAAAAACTGAAAGCATTTCCACTAAGATCAGGAACAAGACAAGGTTGCCCACTCTCACCACTCTTATTCAACATAGTTTTGGAAGTTTTAGCCACAGCAATCAGAGAAGAAAAGGAAATAAAAGGAATCCAAATCAGAAAAGAAGAAGTAAAGCTGTCACTGTTTGCAGATGACATGACACTATACATAGAGAATCCTAAAGATGCTACCAGAAACCTACTAGAGCTAATCAATGAATTTGGTAAAGTAGCAGGATACAAAATTAATGCACAGAAATCTCTGGCATTCCTATATACTAATGATGAAAAATCTGAAAGTGAAATCAAGAAAACACTCCCATTTACCATTGCAACAAAAAGAATAAAATATCTAGGAATAAACCTACCTAAGGAGACGAAAGACGTGTATGCAGAATATTATAAGACACTGATGAAAGAAATTAAAGATGATACAAATAGATGGAGAGATATACCATGTTCTTGGATGGGAAGAATCAACATTGTGAAAATGACTCTACTACCCAAAGCAATCTACAGATTCAATGCAATCCCTATCAAACTACCACTGGCATTTTTCACAGAACTAGAACAAAAAATTTCACAATTTGTATGGAAACACAAAAGACCTCGAATAGCCAAAGCAATCTTGAGAACGAAAAAAGGAGCTGGAGGAATCAGGCTCCCTGACTTCAGACTGTACTACAAAGCGACAGTAATCAAGACAGTGTGGTACTGGCACAAAAACAGAAAGATCAGTGGAACAGGATAGAAAGCCCAGAGATAAACCCATGCACATATGGACACCTTATCTTTGATAAAGGAGGCAGGAATGTACAGTGGAGAAAGGACAGCCTCTTCAAAAAATGGTGCTGGGAAAACTGGACAGGTACATGTAAAAGTATGAGATTAGTTCACTCCCTAACACCATACACAAAAATAAGCTCAAAATGGATTAATGACCTAAATGTAAGGCCAGAAACTATCAAACTTTTAGAGGAAAACATAGGAAGAACACTCTATGACATAAATCACAGCAAGATCCTTTCTGACCCACCTCCTAGAGTAATGGAAATAAAAACAAAAATAAACAAATGGGACCTAATGAAACTTCAAAGCTTTTGCACAGCAATGGAAACCATAATGAAGACCAAAAGACAACCCTCAGAATGGGAGAAAACATTTGCAAATGAAGCAACTGACAAAGGATTAATCTCCAAAATTTACAAGCAGCTTATGCAGCTCAATAACAAAAAAACAAAAAACCCCATCCAAAAATGGGCAGAAGACCTAAATAGACATTTCTCCAAAGAAGATATACAGAATGCCAAAAAACACATGAAAGAATGCTCAACATCATTAATCATTAGAGAAATGCAAATCAAAACTACAATGAGATATCATCTCACACCAGTCAGAATGCCCATCATCAAAAAATCTAGAAACAATTAATGCTGGAGAGGGTGTGGAGAGAAGTGGACACTCTTGCACTGCTGGTGGGAATGTGAATTGGTACAGCCACTATGGAGAACAGTATGGAGGTTCCTTAAAAAGCTACAAATAGAATTACCATATGACCCAGCAATCCCACTACTGGGCATATACCCTGAGAAAACCAAAATTCATAAAGAGTCATGTACCAAAATGTTCATTGCAGCTCTATTTACAATAGCCCGGAGATGGAAACAACCTAAGCGCCCATCAACGGATGAATGGATAAAGAAGATGTGGCACATATACACAATGGAATATTACTCAGCCTTAAAAAGAAATGAAATTGAGCTATTTGTAATGAGATGGATAGACCTAGAGTCTGTCATACAGAGTGAAGTAAGTCAGAAAGAAAAAGATAAATACCGTATGCTAACACATATATATGGAATTTAAGGGAAAAAATTGTCATGAACAACCTAGGGGTAAGACAGGAATAAAGACGCAGACTTACTGGAGAACGGACTTGAGGATATGGGGAGGGGGAAGGGTGAGTTTTGACAGGGCGAGAGAGAGTCATGGACATATACACACTAATAAACCTAGTAAGGTAGATAGCTAGGGGGAAGCAGCCGCAAGGCACAGGGATATTAGCTCAGGGCTTTGTGACAGCCTGGAAGGGTGGGATGGGGAGAGTGGGAGGGAGGGAGACGGAAGAGGGAAGACATATGGGAACATATGTATATGTATAGCTGATTCACTTTGTTATAAAGCAGAAACTAACACACCATTGTAAAGCAATTATACCCCAATAAAGATGTCTAAAAAATAAATAAATAAAACATATAGGATGAAGCAAAAGCAGTACTAAGAGGGAAGTTTATAAAAATACAAACTTACCTCAAAAAAGAAGAAAAATCTCAAACAACGTAGTCTTATACCTAAAGCAGTTACAGCAAAAAGAACAAACAAAGCCCAATGTTAGAAGTAGGTAAGAAATCATAAAGATCAGATCAGAAATAAATGAAATAGAGACAACAAAATTAATAGCAAAGAGCAATGAATCTGAAAGCTGGTTCTTTGAGAAGGTAAACAAAATGGATAAACCTTTAGGCTGACTCATCAAGAAAAAAGGGAGATGGCTCAAATCAAGAAAATTAGACATGAAATAGGAGAAGTTACAATGGACACCACAGAAATAAAAGATCATAAGACACTACTACGCCAATAAAATGGACACCTAGAAGAAATTGACAAATTCTTAGAAAAGTACAACCTTCCAAGATTGAACCAGGAAGAAATAAATAATATGAACTGACCCATCACAGATACTGAAATGAAACTGTGATTAAAAATCTTCCAGGGGGACTTCCCTTGCAGTCCAGTGGTTAAGATGCCGTGCTTTCCGTTCAGGGGACACGGGTTCAAACCCTGGGCAGGGAACTAAGATCCCAAATGCCTTGTGGCAAATAAATAAATATACAAACAAGAATATAAATAAATACATACATAAAAACTAGCAAAATTAAAGAAATCTTCCAAGATTAGACGGCTTTACAGTTGAATTCTATTAAACATGTAGAGAAGAGTTAACACCTACCCTCCTCAAGCTCTTCAAAAAATTTCAGAGGAAGAAACACTCCCAAGCTCATTCTATGAGGCCACCATCACCCTGATACCAAACCCAGACAAAGGTATAACAAAAAAAGAAAATTACAAGTCATGTACATAGATGCAAAAATCAACAAAATAGTAGAAACTGAATTCAACAACACATTAAAAGGATCATACACCATGATCAAGTGGAAGTTATCCCAGGGATGCAAGAATTTTTCAATATACACAAATCAATCAGTGTCAAACACCACATGAACTGAAGAATAAAAACCATCTGATTTTCCCAATAGATGCAGAAAATATTTTTGACAAAATTCAACACCCATTTATGTTAAAAACCAGAAAGTGGGCATAGAGGGAACATACCTCAACATCATAAAGGCCATATATGACTAACCCACAGCAAACATCATTCTCATGCAAATTTTTGTGTGGTGTATTTTCATTTCACTTTCATTTATGTTGGGGATTTATCTTTCTAAAGAATTCTAAGTCATATGGAAACTTTATGTTTATATTTAACTTTTTGAGGAAGTGGCAACATGTTTTCCAAAGTGGCTGAACCATTTTACATTACTACCAGAAATACAGGATTGTCTCAAATTTTGCAAGTTCTCACCATTTCTTTTTACCATCTATTAGATTATGGCTACCCCTGCAGGCCTGAAGTGCTATCTCATTATGATTTTGTTTTAAAATTTCTCTTATGGCTAATGATGTTGAGCATCTATTAATGTGCTTATTGACCATTTGTAAGTCTTCTGTGGAGAAAAATCTATTCAGATCTTTTGCATACTTTTTATTTGAATCAGTTATATTTTTGGTTTTGAGTTGTAAGTGTTCTTTATATATTCTAGATAAACTCCCTTACCAGACATATGATTTTTTAATATTTTATCCCATTCTTTGAGTTGTCTTTTCACTTTCTTGAATGTATCATTTCTAGCACAGAAGTTTTAATTTTAATGTAATACAGATTTTCTATTTTTTCTATCATCACTTGTGCTTTTAGTATCATTAGTGCCTAACCCAAGTTCACAAAGATTTACTCCTATGCTTTTCTTTAAGTGTTTTATAATTTCAGCTCCTACATTTAAGTCTGTAATTCAATGTGAGTTAATTTTGGGGTATGGTGTGAGGTAGAGGTCCAACCTCCTTCTTTTACATGTAGACATCCAGTTGTTCTGCTACCATTTATTAAAGACTATTTTTCTGCATTGAACTGTCTGGGATCCTTATTGAAATGAGGATTATTGATCATAAATGTAAAGGTTTACTTCCGGATTCATAATTCTATTCCATCAATATACATATCTATCTTTATGCCAGTACCACCCAGTATTGTTTATTCTAATAATAAGTTTAAAAATCAGGAAGTGTGTGCTCTCCAACTTTGTTTTTTTCAAGATTGTTTTGACTATTTCAGAACCCTTAAATTTTCATATTAAGTTAAGATCACCTTGCCCATTCCTGAAAAGAACTGTCAGCTGGAGGTTTGATAGGGAATCTAACAATATTAAGTCTTCTGATCAATAATCTTTAGATGTCTTTTTATTTATTTAGATATTCTTTCATTTCTTCTAATAATATTATGTAGTTTTCAGTGTATATGTAGTCTTGTGCTATTTTTCCTTAAATTTTTACCAAATTATTTTGTTCTATTTTATGCTATTGTAAGTAGAATTGTTAGTTTCTTTTTCAGAATGGTCATTGCTAGTGTATAGAAATATAATTGAATTTTTGTATATTGATCTTGAATTTTTTAATCTTGCTAAACTCATTTGTTATTTCTAATAGATTTTTGTTGGAGCCCTCAGGTTTTTCTGAATATGTAAGATATGTGTATTTCCAAAAAATATTAGTTTTATTTCTTCATTTTTCTAAAGTGGATGACTTTTATTTGTTTTTCTTGCCTATTTGCCCTGACTAGAACTTTCAGTACAGTGTTAAATAGAAGTGGAAAGAGCAAATATCCTTATGTTTTTCCTTGTCTTATAGAAAAAACATTCAGTATTTCAACATTAAGTGAGACAGTAGCTTTGATTTTTCAATTAAATCCTTTATCAGATTGAAGGAGTTCCCTTCTATTCCTAGCTTATTGAGTGTTTTTATCATAAAAGAGTGTTAGATGTGACAAATACATCTTCTGTTTCTACTGACACAATCAAGTGTTTTTTGTACTATAATCTATTATTATGCTGCATTACATTAATTGAATTTCATATGCTAAAACAATCTGGCATTCCTGGGATAAATCATACATGGTTATTTTATATAATTATATATATATATATATATATATATATGTATATGTGTGTGTGTGTGTGTGTATTGCTGGGCACACAATGCTAGTATTTTGTTAAGATTTTTGTGTCTTTATTTTTAAAAAAGATATTGGTCTATAGTTTTGTTCTGATACTTTTCTGTGGTTTTAATAAAAAATGTATTCTTAGCCTCATTGAATGGAAAGTGTTATCTCAATTTTTGGAAGAGTTTATGAAGGATTGGTATTAATTCTTTTTTGAATGTTTGCTATAATTCACCAGTAGAGCCATCTGTGCCTGGAATTTTCTTTGTAGGAAGTTTTTATTTGTTTGTTTAATTGAAGTATAATTGACTTACAATATTGTTAGTTTCAGATGTACCAATAGTGATTAGATATTTTTATACATTAAAAGGGGAAGGTGGGGCAAATTAAGAGATTAGGATTGACATATATATACTACCATGTGTAAAATAGATAGCCAGTGGGAACTTGCTGTATAGCACAGGTAGCTCAGCTTGGTGTTCTGTGATAACCTAGATGGGTGGGATGGCAGGGTGGGAGGGAGGTCCAAGAGGAAGGGGATATATGTATACGCATAGCTGATTCACTTCATTGCACAGCAGAAACTAACACAACATTGTAAAGCAACTATAATTCAATAATTAAAAAGATCATCTTGCTAAGCCTAGTTACCATCTGTCACCATACAAAGTTATTGCAATGCCATTAACCACATTCACTATGCTGTAGGAAGCATTTAGATTACTGATTCAATCTCCTATGTTATAGCTCTAGAGGTCAAAAGTCTGAAATGGATATCACAGACTGTGTTCCTTCTGAAACCTCTAGAGAAAAATCAGTTTCCTTGCTTTCTCCAGGTTCTAGGTGCTGTCTGAATTCTATGGCCAATGGCCCCTTCCACTAACTTCAGAATCTATCACTCCAACTTTTGCTTTTGCCGTCACACACCTTCTCTCACTCTAACCCTCCTGCATTCCTTTTATAAGGATCTTTCAGATTACATTGAGAGCACCCAGTTAATACAGGATAATCTTTCCATCTTAAGGTCTTTAATTTACTCACATCTGCAAAGTCTGTTTGCCATTTAAGATAACATATTTTCAAGTTCTGGGGATTAGGACTTAGACATCATTGGGGGTTATTATTCTGTCTACTGCAACCCTTATGTAATTCTCTCTTCCTCTTTTTTTATTCACGATTGTTGTTATACCTGCTATATCTACATACATTATAAACATAGCAATACATTGTTGTAATAATTAATTTAGTTCATCTTAAGTTTTTAGAAATCTGGAATGCAAAAGGAGAACAAGTATGTATTTATGGATTCTGTTATATTCACCTTTTTATTTATCATTTTTGTTGTCTTCATTGTTTCCTGTGGAATCACAAAACTATTTGACGTTATTTCCTTCTTCCAATATATTTTTGCCCTCACTTACCTTCTTTATCAAGTTATTGTTAAATGTATTACATTCCTATATGATACAGAACCATTAATGTAATTAAATATATGTTGTCTTATGTAATTGTTTATTAAATAAAGACAATAAAGGAGATGAAATATGCAATTATACTGTTTTTTATATGTCCCCACATAATTAACTTTATTTTTTGTGTGAAGTTAAACTACTCTCTGATGTCAATTGATTTCAATCAGAACTTCATTTAGTATTTCTTACTATGTATTTTCCAGGAAAATACGCACCTTATTTGGCCTATTGTTGTTTTCTATCTCTTTGAATATGTCATCCTACTGTCTTATGGTTTCCACTGTTTCTGATAGGAAGCTAGCTGTTATTATTATTGGGTTTTTCTTGTATATAAGTGTTTTCCCCCTACCTTGATGCTATTAAGATTTATTTTTCTTTCAGCATTGTTACTGTGATGTGCTGTTTGTGTATCACTTTGAATTCATCCTATTTGGAGTTCTTTGAATTTCTGGGCTGTATAGTTTAATATTTTTTCATCAAATATGAGAAGTTTTGTCATTATTTTTTCAAGTATTTTTTTCATGTTTCTCCTCTCTTCCTGGCACTTCCATTAAGGGTATGTTGCTTAATGATATCTCATATTTCGCTGAGGCCTTTTCAGTTTTCTTCTTTTTTCTTGTTTCACTTTGTTCTTTAGATTTAGATTCAGATAATCATTTGTCTTCAAGTTTGCTAATGCACTCTTCTGCCAACACAAATTTACTGTTGGGCCTCTCTGAATATTTTTTACTGTCTTTTAAAACTCCAATGTTTCCATTTTTTAATAATTTCTATTTCTTTAATACTATTTTTAACTTAATAAGATATGGATATCATACCTCCTTTACATCTGTAATCATAATTTCCTTTCATTATTTGATAATATTTATAATAGATGATTTGAATTTTTTCCCACTAAATCTAATATCTGGTTTCTGTCAAAAGCCATGCGTGTTGCCTGCCTTTATTGTTGTATATAGGTCAGGCTTTTATGTTTCATTGTATGTGTCATAATTTTGTAAGATATTTTAGATACTAATTTGTAGCAACTCTGAATATTGACAACCACCACCACTATATATCCAATCCACAGGGGTTGTTTTTGTGGTTTATAGTGAGCTTGTTTTCTTGTTTATTTGCCTTGATAGTTTGCTGGACTATTTTAGTGGAATGTATTTACCCCACAGTGTGCAGCCTTTGATGTTCCTCAGAAGTTTTAACCTTGGGCATGTATTCAGACACCATTTCCCTTCCCTTTCCAAGGATGTTAGCTGTTTTAGCTGGACTTTGGATGTTTTTTCTTTGATGCCTCTAATACATTGCTAACTGATCTGCCTTTTTTCAGCTTTATTTAGATATTGTTGACATATAACATAGTGTAAGGTAAAGGGGAACAAAGTGTTGGTTACATACTGTAAGTGTTACTTACATACTGCAAAATGATGACCACCATAGTGTTAGCTAACACCTCCAATACTTCACATAATTACATTTCTTTTTTGTAGTAAGAACACTTAAGATTTACTCTCTCAGCAACTTTCAAGTATATCATAAAGTACTAGTAACAATAATCACCATACTATACATTAGATGCCCAGAACTTATTCATCATAGCATAGAAATTTGTAGGCTTTGACCAGCATCTCCCCATTTCCCCCACCCCCTAGCCCCTGGTAACCACGATTCTACCATCATTCTACATTCTATTGCTATGAGGTTAGGTTTTTTTAGATTCCATGTATGTGATAACATAGAATATTTGTCTTTATCTTACTTATTTTACTTAATATAATACCTTCAAGATTCATCAACATTTTCCCAAATGACAGGATTTCCCTCTTTCTCATGGCTGAATAATATTCCATTACATATACGTGTGTATATATATATATATATATATATGTATGTATATATTATATACATATACATATATATCATCCATTTATCTATTCACAGACACTTAGGTTGTTTTCATATCATGGCTATTGTGAATAATGCTGCAACAAGCATGAGATTGCCGATAACCCTCTTATACTGTTGGTGGGAATGTAAATTGATAGAGTCACTATGGAGAAGAGTATGGAGGCTCCTTAAACACTAAAAATAGAATTACCATATGACACAGCAATCCCACTACTGGGCATATACCCAGAGAAAGCCATACTTCAAAAAGACACATGCACCCCAATGTTCATTGCAGCACTATTTACAATAGTCAGGTCATGGAAGCAACCTAAATGCCCATCGACCAATGAATGGATAAAGAAGTTGTGGTACATATATACAATGGAATATCACTCAACCATAAAAAGGAATGAAACAGGGTCATTTGTAGAGATGTCGGTGGACTTAGAGACTGTCATACAGAGTGAAGTAAGTCAGAAAGAAAAACAGATATCGTATATTAACATTTATATATGGAATCTAGAAAAATGGAACAGATGAACCATTTTGCAAGGCAGAAATAGAGACTCAGATGTAGAGAACAAACATATGGACACCAAGGAGGGTGGGAGGGTGGGATGAGCTGGGAGATTGGGATTGACATATATACACTAATATGTATAAAATAAATAACTAATGAGAACTTGCTGTATAGTGCAGGGAACTTCACTTCACTGTACAGTAGACACTAACGCAACATTGTAAAAAGACTATACCCCAATTAAAGAAAAAGATTCATCAATGTTTTGCCAAATGGCAGGATTACCCTCTTCCTCAGGGCTGAATAATGTTCTATTACATATATGAATAAATGTATATTATATATATATATACACACACACATATATGTCATCCATTTATCTATTGACAGACATTTAGGTCATTTCCAGACCATAGCTATTGTGAATAATGCTGCAACCGATATAAGATTACAGATATCTTTTCAAGATCCTGCTTTCATTTCCTTTGGGTATATATATATGTAATACCTGCTTTCATTTCCTTTGGGTATATATATATATATATATGTATATATTTATATATTTATTTACAAAGTGGGATTACTGTATCATATGGTAGTTCTTTTTTTTTTTTTTTTTTTTGATTGGGATATAGTTGCTCTACAATATTGTGTCAGTTTCTGCTGTACAATGCAGAAAACCAACTTTATGTATAAATATATCCCCTCCCACTTGGACGTCCCTCCCACCCGCACCTATCCCACCCATCTAGGTGCTCACAGAGTATTGAGCTGAGCCTCCTGCACTACATTGCATGTTCCCACTAGCTATCTGTTTTGCACACAGTAGTGTATATATATATATATATATATATATATATATATATATATCAGTCACAATCTCCCAGTTCATTCCATCTGCCTTCACCCTCCCATGTCAACATGTATGTTCTCTATGTCTGCATCTCTATTCCTGCCCTGCAAATAGGTTCAGATGTACCATTTTTCTACATTCCACATATATGTGTTAATGTACAATATTTGTTTTTCTCTTTCTGACTTACTTCACTCTGTATGACAGACTCTAGGTCAAACCACATCTATACAAATGACCTAGTTCCATTCCATTTAATGGTTGAGTAATATTCTGTTGTATATATGTATCACATTTTCTTTATCCATTCATCTGTCAATGGGCATTTAGGTTGCTTCTATGTCCTAGCTATTGTAAATAGTGCTGCAATGAATATTGGGGTGCATGTGTTGCTTTGAAGTATGGTTTTCTCAGGGTATATACTCAGTAGTGAGATTGCTGGGTTATATGGTAGTTCTATTTTTAGCTTTCTAAGCAACCTCCATACTGTTCTCCATAGTGGCTGTATCAGTTTACATTCCCACCAACAGTGCTAGAGGGTTCCCTTTTCTCCACACCCTCTCCAGCATTTATTTTTGGTAGATTTCTTGATGATGGCCATTCTGAACAGTGTGAGGAGATAACTCATTGTAGTTTTGATTTTCATGTTTCTACTATTTAGTTACATTGAGGATTTTTTCATGTGCTCCTTAACCATCTGAATATCTTCTTGGAGAAATGTCTATTTAGGACTTCCACCCATTTTTTTATTGGGTTGTTTTTTTGTTTTTTTTTTTTAATATTGAGCTACATGAGCTGTTTGTATGTTTTGAGGATGAATCCCTTTTCAGTTTCTTTGTTTGCAAATATTTTCTCCCATTCTGAGGATTGTATGGTTTTCTTTGCTGTGCAAAACCTGTTAAGTTTAATTAGGTCCCAATTTTTTATTTTTGTTTTTATTTTCACTACTCTAGGAGGTGGGTCAAAAAAGATTTTGCTGAGATTTATGTCAAAGTGCTTTCTTTCTGTGTTTTTCTCTAAGAGGTTTATAGTGTCTGGTCTTACATTTGGGTCTTTAATCCATTTTGAGTTTATTTTTGTGCATGGTGTTAATGAGTGTTCTAATTTCATTTTTTTTTTTTTTTTTTTTTTTTTTTTTTTTTATGCGTTACGCGGGCCTCTCACTGTTGTGGCCTCTCCCGTTGCGGAGGACAGGCTCCGGACGCGCAGGCTCAGCGGCCATGGCTCACGGGCCCAGCCGCTCCGCGGCATGTGGGATCTTCCTGGACCGGGGCACGAACCCGTGTCCCCTGCATCGGCAGGCGGACTCTCAACCACTGCGCCACCAGGGAAGCCCTCTAATTTCATTTTTTAAAATTACATATAGCTGTCCAGTTTTCACATGACCACTTACTAAAGAGACTGTCTCTGCTCCATTGTATATTCTTGCCTCTTTTGTCATAGGTTAGGTGACCATAGATTTGTGGGTTTATGGCTGGGCTTTGGATCCTGTTCCATTGATCTATATTTTTGCTTTTGTACCAGTACCATATTGTCTTGTAGCTTTGTAATATTGTCTGAAGTCAGAAAGCATGATTCCTCTGGTTCTGTATTTCTTTCTCAAGACTGCCTTGGCTATTCAGGGTCTTTTGTGTTTCTGCACAAATTCTAAAAATTTTTTTTCTAATTCTGTGAAGAACACGATTGGTAATTTGATAGAGATTGCATTGAATCTTTAGATTGCTTTGGATAGTATAGTCCATAAATATTTTCACAATATTTACTCTTCCAATCCAAGAACATAGTATATCTCTTCATCTGTTTTTGTCATCTTTGATTTCTTTCGTCAGTGTCTCATAGTTTTCTAAGTACAGGTCTTTTACGTCCTTATGTAGGTTTATACTTAGGGATTTTATTCTTTTCTTTGCAATGGTAAATGAGATTGTTTCCTAAATTTCCCTTTCTGATATTTTGTTGTTAGTATATAGGAATGCAAGAGAGTTCTATGCATTAATTTTGTATCCTGCAACTTTACCAAATTCATTTATTACCTCTAGTATTTTTCTGATGGCATCTTTTGCATTTTCTATGTATAGTATCATGTCATCTGCAAACAGTGACAGTTTTACTTCTTCTCTTTCAATTTGGATTCCTTTTATTTCTTTTTCTTCTCTGATTGCAGTGGCTAGGACTTCCAAAACTAAGTTGAATAATAGTGGCAAGTGTGGATATCCTTGCCTTGTTCATGGTCTTAGAGGAAATGCTTTCAGTTTTTCACCATTAAGAATGAAGTTTGCTATGGGTTTGTCATATATGGCTGTTATGTTGTTAAGTTAGGTTCCCACTATGCCAACTTCCGGGAGAGTTTTTTTTTTTTTAATCATAATTAGGTATTGAATTTTGTCAAAAGCTTTTTCTGCATCTATTGAGATTATCATATGGCTTTTATTCTTTAATTGCTAATATGGTGTACTGCATTGATTGAGTTGCATATAGTGAATAATCCTTTCATCCCTGAGATAAATCCCATTTGATCATGGTTTATGATACTTTTAATGTGTTGTTGGATTCCGTTTGCTAGTATTTTGTTGAGTATTTTTGTGTCTATGTTCATCAGTGATATTGGCCTGTAATTTTCTTTTTTTGTTATATCATTGTCTGATTTTGGTATCAGGATGATGGTGGACTCATAGAATGAGCTTGGGATTGTTCCTTTGTCTGCATTTTTGGAAGAGTTTGAGAAGGATGGGTGTTAGCTTTCCTGGACTTTAGCCCCCCCTCTCCCCACACCCAACCAAAGCCTCTTCTGGAACATGGGTAGTTCAATTTTAATTTTTGGAGGAAACACCATACTATTTGACACAGTAACTGCAGCAATTTACATTCCCACCAATTGCACACATGGGTTCTTTTTTCTCCACATGCCTGCAAGCATTTTTTATTTCTTGTCTTTTTGATGATAGGTTCTCTAATGGGTGTAAGGTAATATCTCACTGTGGTTTTGATTTGCATTGCCCTGATGATTAGTAATGTTGACCACCTTTTCATGTACCTGTTGGTCACTTGTATGTCTTCTTTGAAAAACCACCTATGCAGTTACTCTTCCCATTTTTTAATCTTGTACTTTGTTTTGTTGCTATTGAGTTGAAAAAGTTTTTAATATAGTTTAGATATTTAACCCTTATAAAATACAAGATTTGCAAATATTTTCTCCCATTTCATATGCTATTTTTTCATTTGTTGATTATTTCTCTTGCTGTGAAGAAACTTTTTAGTTTGATGTAATCCCACTTGTCTATTTTTGCTTTTGCTGCTTGTGCTTTTTGTGTCATATCCAAAAAGTCATTGCCAAGACCAATGTTTCCCTATGTTTTTTTCCAGGAGTTTTATGTTTTCAGTTCTTATATTTAAGCATTTAATGCATTTCTAGTTATTTTTGTGAGAAGTGTAATATAAGGGTCCAATTTCTTTCTTCTGCACATGGTTATTCAATTTTCCTAAGACCATTTATAGAAGAGATTGTCTTTTTTCTTTGAGTATTCTTGGCTTCCTTGTCAAATATTAGTTGACTACATATACAAGAGTCTATTTCTGGACTCTCTCTTTTGTTCCATTGGTCTAAGTTTCTATTTTTAGGACAGTACTGTACTCTTTTGAATACTGTAGCTTTGTAGTATTGTTTGAAATCAGGATGTGTGATGCCTCCAGCTTTGTTCTTCTTTCTCAGTATTGCTTTGACTACCTGGGGTCTTTTGTGATACCATACAAATTTCAGGTTTATTTTTTCTTTTTATGTGAAAAATGCCACCGGAATTTTGATAGAAATTACATTGAATCTGTAGATCACTTTGGATAGTATGGGCATTTAAGCAGTATTAATTGTTCCCATCCATGAACATAAGATATCTTTTCATTTGTTCATGTCTTCTTCAATCCATCACTGTCATGTAGTTTTCATTGTACAGATATTTCACTGTTTTGGTTACATTTCTAAGATTTTATTGTTTTTGATATTATTGTGAATGGGAGTGTTTTCATTTATTTTGTGTGTGGTTTGTTGTTACTGTATGAAAATGTAACTGATTTCTGTATGTTGATTTTGTATCCTGCATCTTTATGAATTTATTTATAGTTCTAAGAGTTTTTGATGGTTCTTACAGTTTTCTACATATGAGATCCTATATTTGCAAACAAAGATAATTTTACTTTTTCCTTTCTAATTTGGATTCCTTCTATTTTTTTTTTTATTTTTTCTAGCCTAATTCCTCTGGCTAGATCTTCCTCTATCATGTTGAATAGGAGTGGTGAGAGTGGGTACTCTTGTCTTTTTCCTATTCATAGAGGAAAATCTTTTAACCTTCACCACTAAATATGCTGTTTGCTGAGGGGTTTTATTATAATTGATGTTGTATTTTGTCAAAATTTTTATTCTGCATCTACTCAGATGATCCTATGGTTTTTATTTCATTCTATAAATGTGTCCATAACATTAACTGACTTGTGTATGTTGAAACATCTCTGTATCCCAGGGGTAAATCCTACCTGACTGTGTGGTATGATCCTTTTAATATGCTTCTAATTTAATTTGTTAATATTTTGCTGAGAATTTTTGCATTTCTATTATCAAAAGGAAATAATAGTGTAATTTTTTGTGGTGTCCTTATATGGCTTTGGCATCAGGCTTCATAAAATGGATTTGGGAGTGTTCCCTTCTCTTTAATTTTTGGACAAATGTAGGATTGGTGTTAATTCTTCTTTAAATGTTAGTAGAATTCACCAATGAAACCATCTAGTCCTGGGATTTTCTGTGTTGGGGGGTTTTGATTACTGACTCAATATCTTTAGTCATAATTGATCTTTTCAGATTTTCTATTTCTTCATGATTCAACCTTGGTAGATGGTATGTGCCTAGGAATTTACCAATTTCTTTTAAGTTATCCAATTTGTTGGTGTATAATTGTTTATAGTAGTCTCTTATAATAATCCCTTTGATTTTTGTAGTTACAGTTGTAAGGTCTCCTCTTTCTCTTCTGATTTTATTTCTCTTCTCTTTTTTCTTAGTCTAGCTTAACTTATGCTGATTTTGTTTATATTTTCAAGAAATTGTCTCTTCATTTTATTAATATTTTCATTTTCTTTTCCAATTCTCTATTTCTTTTATTTCTGTTCTTATTTTTTCATTACCTTTCTTCTGTTTACTTGAACTTAGTTTGTTCCTATTTTTCTAGTTCCTTGTGGTATAAAGTTAGATTGTTTATTTGATATCTTTTTTTCTTAATGTAGGCATTTATTTCTATAAACTTCTCTCTTAGAACTGCTTTTGCAGGATCACAGAGGTTTTGAGATATTGTGTTTCCATTGTCAGTTGTTACAAGATATTTTTTGTTTTCCCTTTGGATTTCTTCTTTGAAATTATTTGTTCAGGAATATGTTGTTTAATTTCCACATAATTGTGAATTATTTACCTTTCCTCCTGTTATTGATTTCTAGTCCCTACCATCATGTTTGGAAAAAAATACTTGGTATGATTTTAATCTTCTTAAATGCAAAGACTTGTTTGGTGACCTCTCATATGCTCTGTCCTGGGGAATGTTCATGTGAGCTTGAGAAAAATGCCTATTCTTCTGCTATTGGATGGAATGCTCTGTACATGTCTGTTAGATATATTTGGTCTAAAATATGGTGCAAAACAAATATTTTCTTGTCGATTTCTGTCATTATTTAAAGTAGGGCATTGAAGTCCACTACTGTCATTATATTGCTATCTATTTTGCCCTTCAGATATGTTAGTATTTTCTTAATATAAATATGTGCTTCAATATTGGTTGCATATCAATTTAAGAGTGTTATATCTTCTTGATGAATTGACCCCATTATCATTATAAGGGGGTCATCATATAATGAACTTCTTTGTCTCTTATTACCATTTTTGGCTTAAAGTCTACTTTATTTTATGTATATATAGCTACCTCTGCTCTCTTTTCAGTTTCACTTTTATGGAATACTAACTGATCTGCATTTATTGGTATTGCACCCAGCTGTTCAACTGCTCTAATTGCTAGCTGATTTGTCTTGTTATTAATGATGCTCCAGTGCATAAATTGTTAGACGATCATAGAATTAAATTGGAGCTCCTTTTCCAGGTGGTTTTTGACTTTAGTGTTTGAGGCCTGCTCTGACTCCAGAAGGACTCTTTTTAGCTGCCTCTACCTCTAGTTTGTATGCTAAACTTCTGGCTGGTGTATCTTGTTGCTTTCATGGAGCTAATAGTATTAATTGTACACTGCTAAAATGTCCATTGTTTCTAGAAGTGCCCTTAGACTTGAAGTTCTTCATTCTCAGTTCCAAATAAAGTCAGTCTCCTTGTAGAGCTAGTTATTCTTAAGGCTTGAACATCTGCTGGGCCTAAATAGTGCACTAATGTTCTGAACCTGGAAAGGGGGAATTGTCTTCTGCTCTTAGATTGACTCCCTGATCTATGAGTGACCTATCAGGCAATAGCAGTAGTTGTGGTCTTCTTTTATTTTGGAGGTGGGGTGGGGATGTGTGGTCAGCATACATTTATTGAGGTTTTTTTAACATCTTTATTGGAGTATAATTGCTTTACAATGGTGTGTTAGTGTCTGCTTTATAACAAAGTGAATCAGTTATACAAATACATATGGTCCCATATCTCTTCCCTCTTGCATCTGCCTCCCTCCCACCCTTCCTATCCCACCCCATAGGTGGTCACAAAGCACCAAGCTGATCTCCCTGTGCTATGTGGCTGCTTCCGACTAGCTATCTATTTTACGTTTGGTAGTGTATATGTGTCCATGCCACTCTCTCACTTTGTCCCAGCTTACCCTTCCCCCTCCCCATATCCACAAGTCCATTCTCTAGTAGGTCTGTGTCTTTATTCCTGTCTTGTTCCTAGGTTCTTCATGACCTTTTTTTTTTTTGATTCCATATATATGTGTTAGCATATGGTATTTGTTTTTCTCTTTCTGACTTACTTCATTTTGTATGACAGATTCTAGATCCATCCACCTCACTACAAATAACTCAGTTTCATTTCTTTTTATGGCTGAGTAATATTCCATTGTATATATGTGTGAAATCTTCTTTATCCATTCATCTGTTAACAGACACTTAGGTTGCTTCCATATCCTGGCTATTGTAGATAGAGCTGCAATGAACATTTTGGTACATGACTTTTTGAATTATGGTTTTCTCAGGGTATATGCCCAGTAGTGGGATTGCTGGGTAGTATGGTAGTTCTATTTTTAGTTTTTTAAGGAATCTCCATATTGTTCTCCATAGTGGTTGTATCAATTTACATTCCCACCAACAGTGCAAGTGGGTTCCCTTTCTGCACACCCTCTCCAGCATTTATTGTTTGTATATTTTTTTGATGATGGCCATTCTTACCGGTGTGAGATGATATCTCATTGTAGTTTTGATTTGCATTTCTCTAATGATTAATGATGTTGAGCATTCTTTCATGTGTTTGTTGGCAATCTGTATATCTTCTTTGGAGAAATGTTTATTTAGGCTTTCTGGCCGTTTTTGGATCGGGTTTTTTGTTTTTTTGATATTGAGCTGCATGTGCTTCTTGTAAATTTTGGAGATTAATCCTTTGTCAGTTTCTTCATTTGCAAATATTTTCTCCCAATCGGGTCTTCTTGAATTGCCTTTCTCAGTGTAAAACCTCTGCCATTTCAGCAAGCTAGGGTGAAGGTAATCAGGGATCAGTGTTCTTGGATTGTGCACCTGGCATAGAGCTTTTTCTTTATGAGTTTATAGCTGGATAAAAAAAAGATGCCCAGATCTCTCAGTCGCTCTTGCTTAGAGTAGAGCTTCTCCAATGCAAAGCTGAGAGGAATGAGAAATACTGGGATTCTGACCTTCTTGAAGGAAGAATCTATAGTCCCTTACTGGAAACTGAGAGGAGTGGGAGTCCCATTCTCTTTTCTTTCTTATTTTCTGCCTATAGTGGGGCTTCCGACATGCTGAGCTACAGGTCGGCCAAGAGTGAGTTATGCCTCCCCAAATTCAGAGTTTATCCCGGTTTTTACCAAAATTTAATGTATTTTCTTCATTAAATATTTCTCAATTTTCTGTATGCTATGACAGTAAATTCCAGAGATTTTAAATAGCTGTTCACTTTATAATCTGTTTTTTGCTGAGGAGTGGGTTTGTGATCCTCCTCATGCTATCATTCTGCAATTTTCTTTTCCTAAACGATGTAATTTTAAATAAAAATCATATGTTATAACACCAAATCCTTCAAAATTGCTTTAAAAAAACAATTATTTTTATTAACTTGCCCCTGGATAATATAGACATTTTTCTGAATAGTATGTAGTTTCTTGGGAAAAAATTTAAATGTGGTAATTTAATGAGTGTATTGCAAAGTTCTCATAATTCGTTTCAAAAAGTAAATTGATTATTATTCAAGGAATACTCTGTTGCTCACCAGCTTTCATTTGACTTCTGTGTTTAGCCATGGGAGAACCCAACAACCGGTTGGACGCCTGTGGTTTTAAGGTCAGAATATTTCTTCCATGATCCCCTCCCCGCTATCTGCCTTGGTTCAATGGTTGTGGATGTGGTTCTGTCCTTTTGTAACTATAGCTCCTTTCAGACTCCTAGTGCCAGTTCTTACATGACTCTGGTAATAGTTTTTCTACTTACCTTGAGAGAACTTTTCACCATTGCTGGTCTGTAGCTTCTCATCATCCCTTGTTGGTTCAACTATAAATAGTCCCTTATTTAAACTTACTTCAAAATGTCAGCTAAGTATGGCATTTATTCCTGGTGGGACAGTGACTTGTTTTCTTGGTTCTGGGTCAGAGAAAAGAATGTTAACTTCAAGAAAAGAACGTGTGAATACAGATCAGGCTCCTATTTTAAATAATTTCCTGACAGTGTACATTTACTGTCTATTCATAGTCTGCTGGCTACTTTGCAGGACGCAGAATCAGCCATTGTTCTTAGTTGCTGCTACAGACATTGATATAGACATAATTAAACAGAAAAAAAATGAATTTATCCAAAGGGTGTTACATAACTCATTGAAACTCCAGGAAGCCTAGAGAACTGGGACTGGAAAATTGAGGAGGAACAAGGGACATGGTCAAAATCAGAAACACTAGTCCAGTGAGAAAACTGTTGCAATTGCCACAGAGAATAGGCACCCTGGGATACAGTGCCTCCATTGTTGATGCTGAAAGCTGGGCACTGTCCTTTGCTGCCTCCTGACCTCGAGGGTTTTCCCCTGCTACTAATGCTGTACACTGGCGTAATGGATTCTTTCTTTGTCCTTTCCTCTCAATTCCAAGTCCAGAGTTGGTGAGTTGGATTGACAGAAACGATATTCCATCCCATGCCCTGAGAAAACTATCTGGCATTTTCAGCTTCCACTAATACTCACCAGTTAAGGAATTGCCCATCCATAAAAAGGGGAATGAATGTTTGTCATAGAGAACATGCTAAATACCCATTGCTGTGTGCCTATTTTTCTGACAGGCAGTTGTTACTTTTGGCTGTCCAGTTCATGTAGTTATACTTCAAAAACAAAAACAGAATGAAACAACTCCACCTTAATGTACTACACCATCCTTCATGAAAATAAAATGCATTTTCACCTTCCTCCAAAGAAGAGGAACTCAACATTTCATCAGTTACTGCATCCAGCCAGAGCACCAATATCTCTGGATAAATGCATAATACTCCTTTTCTTCTGACTTCAACATGCCTTGATATTTTGTAGCTACAGAATTCTCACCACAAATATGCCCTATAGAAAATAGTAAGAGGAATGAAACTGAAAGGAAATGAAAGAAGGAATAAAACAAAGGACTTTGTTTTTCATCTCTTTGGGATTCTTTACTTACTGAAGTGGCTGTAGTGACTAAAACTTTTCTTCAATTCATGAAAATTGTGATGCACCTGTCTATTGCCCAAGTCTGTGGATTTCTCCCTTTAGTTTAAACGAAGATGCTTCTGTCATCTGAATATCCATCAATGTGCCATTGGATCTAGTTTCAGTTAACTAAGCAAATAATCACAAAAGCTCCAGGCAGCTTCAATTATTGTACCAATGAATAATCTTTGATAACCTTGTTAAACTTTGTGATGAATGCAGAGTTTATGCTGCTGCTTTCTGGAGCTTTGTGTGCTGGTAAAGGAGAGTTTGAAATAACCTGAAGAGTGTTCAAGATCAAATCCAAGTGATTGGATTCTCTTATGACACCTGAAATTATAGAATTAGGATAGCTGGAATAAAAAAAAAAAAACTAAAAATGATCATCAGTTTGCATTATCTCTGCTTGAGATCAATTACACAGTTACCTAAATTTATAATTGCTCTTTGGAAAGTGAAATGTTTGAAGTGCTTATGTCATGGTCCAGCTTACTTTCAACAGCAATTAACTAGTATGCATAATGTAAAGATACTTTTAAAGATATGGCATATAGTATCCATGTGTTCTCTTTTCTTTATTTCTCATGCCAGCAATGAGAATCAAGTAGAATATCTTTCTCCGTAGTAATTTCTTATGTGTTGATAACAGTTTATCAGCAGATCCCTCCTTGACTCAGTAAAATTGGGCTTACATATTAAGTCATGATGTTTTGCTTTGTGTCGTCATTTCCCCAGAGGTTTGAAGTCAGCAACAATAGAATTTTACAGTTCAGAGCAGAAGACTCCTGATTATCAGCAGAAGCTCCATGATCTGTCTTGAATTCTCTGTTTCTCAGCTCCTTCACTAAATCATCTTACTCCTCCATTGTGACCTTATTCAGATCTTCCAATATATTCAACACTTTCTTCTGTGTCAACATAGTGCTTAGTGGTACCACATGCTGGTTGTGATTAACAATGCACTGAAAAAAGTTAATTTTCTGATTTTTTTCAAAATTATTATACCATATATAAATAACATGTTGAAATTTTCCAGCACCAACCACATTTTATAATTATTATTTATTTTCTCATGGAGAGAAGCAACTCACATGTACAATAGATGAGAATATGTACATAGTCATGGTTATGTCTTTTATGTAGTCACACTTTACTACTTCTAAATTTTCTTCTAATGTATGATTATTTCCTGCCTCTTAGGCTCAACTATTTTCTTCACAGGTGTTTATACTTCCTTAGAACGCCTTTAAAATTTACTTAGGGTAAAATGATAGGAAAAATACACAACATATTTTTATAAATGCAAGCATAAGACAAAAACCTATAGAAAAAATTGCTTAGATAAGACTACATCATATTCTATATCTTTTCACATTGATACTCATGCAACTCAAATGGTTTTACTGACACCTACATGTAGGTTTGTCTACCAAGTTTTCAATTTAGATAGTGAATATTGTTTAGATTTACTTGAAAGATATTCCAACATATATTCAGATGAATAGAATTCAGAATATCAAGTAATATTTTTTTTATTCCATTGCATGCTAAACATAGACAGAAGTATTTCCCCAAATACCAGTTGAGTTTTTCATTTCAGCCCTGTCTAGAAAATTAACTGCTCACTTAGTTAATTAAGTGATCACTCCCCATACCAGTTAAGATTCCTTATTTCATGCAGAAGAACAAACTGGGTAATTTAAGCAGAATATTTGTGAAGAGGATAACGTGTAGTACACAAAAAATTAGGAAGTCTAGAGAATCAGGTCAGAAAAATGCCCAGGAAGTGGGGAAACTATGTAGCTGCTAGCAACAATCTAAGTGTCACATCAAATATCAGCTCTGTGATAACAGTTCTACTGCTGCTGCAGCTGTTGAACACCATACAGACCAGCTTGTACTCCTGCCACTGTTGGCACCAAACACGATACTCTGTATACACTGTGCTGCTTCCACTGTTGCTGCTTCTATCCCTGAAACCTGGATAATGTTGCTACTATTGCTGTAATTGATGTTCCTTGGCCTCTACCCTAAATTTACTAAATCCCAATTCAAAGTCCAAGATGGTGCAAGCTGATTGAAGGAGCAAGGTCACATACTGTCAATCTAGCTGCAAGAGAGGCTGAAGCTATCATACTTCTCTCAGAGAAAATAGGCTTTGTCTCTACTGATACTCAGAGGGCAAGAAGAAGTCAAATATGAGAAGAGTGATCATATTCTGGACAGCCAAAGATCAACTCATATTGATTACATGACTTATGAATTTTCTATTGTTTCAATGAGTTGAAGGAATTGACCTGTCAGTAAAAAGGAAATCAGCAACCCTAAACATAAATTAATAGATCAGTGGGATAATAATGTTTATAATACCATTAGTGTTGGTTGAACTTGAGTTTGATACTACCAATTCAGCATTTTATGGGAGTACTTTAAATCCTCTTTTTAGTTATAGAGTTAGAAATTCCAAAATTCACCCTTATGAGTGAATCAGAGCAAGCATTTATGAAAATACTAACCTGGGTTAAATATATACTCTCTGGACATGAAAATAATGAGCCCATACGAGGCATGAGGTCTTGACCTTGCATTGGTCAAGTTCTCACCTGCTGAGTTAGCCATCTCTATAAGCACTATTATTCTCCTTTTCTTGCAAGATTATATAAAATTTCAATTGAAAACAGAATGGTGTTTTTTTTCAGGCTGAAGCTAGATTTTATCAAAAGACACAAAGTTTCTATTTCTTAGCTCTATTGTTTTGCTATCTCAAACTACTTATCACCCCTCTCTGATCCCATAGAACCCCACAAAAAACTAGCAATTTAAGATCCATTCACCCAGGAAAGGGCATGCAAACATGGCAGATGAGGCTTGAAGTATGGAAATTTCAATGGAAAAAATCCAGTGTACTAGGACATATACTCCATGGTAAAAATAAAAACAAAAACACTCCTTTTTTTCCTCAGAAATTCTGGAATTTGTGTAAAATATGAATGTATATATATAACTGCCATATATTAGTTTCTAGATCAGTTACACAATGTTTTGACTCCAAACAAATTTTATATATCTTCCCACAGCTGAACAAACATTTCCATTTCTGTTTAAGTGCTGAGTCACTAATGCATGTTCTTCTTCTTTTCATAGTGAAGATATCCATAAAGTGACATCCATAAGTCTAAAATGACCACTTTCCTCCACTTGGCAGCTGGGTAAGCATTAATTCAATAAGACTACACTTCCAAAATTGTATTTGCCTTAAAAACCAAGATTCTCTGTTTTCTCCTACTTCATCTGTCCATATGACTTCTAAAAAATATGTAACTGGGTTCTTTATGTGTGAATATTGGATCTGGTAGATTTAACAAAAAGTAATGATGATAATGGACTGAGTTCCTCTAGTGTGCAAGAAAGGCTGCTGTGTACTTTATGCACATTACATCTGCTGACCTGAAACAAATAGACTGCCAGATATTTTTCCAGCGAAGATAGCTTATATAGGATCAGTAGAGAATTGTAATTTGGGATCTGTCACTATGGAAAGCCATGTGGTAGTTTCTTCACAGCAAGAGAAGGAGGATGCTTCTATAGGTAGAAAAAGAAAGTGAGGAGGGCTAGAGTAAACAAAGACTCAATGGCTTTTGATTGGATGAGTCCTTGCCAGGAAAGAAAAAAAACTCTTTCTTCCTCATGTTGGGCTCTCATGCCCCAACTCAATTCAACTGTTCCTATTTATCAGTTTTTTACATGTATAATGCCCCAAATCGTTACCAGATTCACATATATACAGGGAGGAAAAGTGATTTTCTCAGTGTTACACAGTTTTTAAGTGGAAGAGCTAGGATTGAGTGCACTTTAGCCACATTTGAGGATTTAGAAGAATTATTTGAAAACTGATACATAAAGAGAAAAAAACAAGTGTGTATCCAGCTTTTCCAATGTGAACTGTACTTAAGTGCAACTAAATAATTGAGCACCAGAATTTCTCTTTAAGGAAGTATTAAAAACTGTAAATGAAAAATAGTAGAGTCAGAATATCACCATTTTTAAATACAAGAGAAACAGAGATGCAGGAAACGGTTACCAATAACAGCTAAAAACCACAAAAAGGAGAGAAAGCTAGACTATATGTGTTTCCTGCTGGAATACACAGTACCACATTCCAGAATGTGATCAAGCTTCTAAGTCTAACAATAACAAGGGACAGAAGAGCATGTTAAATAACACCCCAGGGATGAAAACAGCCAAAACCATATTGTGGAAAACCACCGGAGTCAACAATAAATAAATTGTAAGAAATTGAGAAAGAGTGAGAACAAGAGTTAGAGAGAGCGAGAGGGTGGCGCGGGGAGAGAGAGAAAATCAAATCTATAGATTAAAAGAAACTTAAGAAACTTACCAACAAATTGCAATGTGTAGAACTTATCAGAACATTAATTATTAAAAATCCTATAACAGTTATGAAATGGATATATTTATTTGAACTCTGTCTAAATATTTGGTGTTATTGAGATATTGTTTTCATGCATATTTTAGGCATAATAAAAAAGAATATTGCAGTTATGTTTTAAAAGTGTTATATTTTATGTATACATAATAAATATCCTTTAATAAAAGTATGTAATATTTTAGATTTGTTTGAATAATCCATGAGGAAAGGATAGATGGAGGTAGGGTCATAGAGGAAAGAAGATTGAAATTGGGAGATTAAATAATGTGTTTCATCATACTACTGTTTTCAAAATTTGTAAATACTGAATTTCTATAATTAAAAAAACCTACAAGTATAGATTTTTTAAATATAAAATAAAATGAGGAACTCATGAGTCTTTTTTGACTCCATGCAATTAATATCAAGCACCCAATTTTATTTCTTTCAAATTCTTGGTTCCCTGTGAGTGTCAATGGAACATTAAATTATGTTTGTGCAATGAAGATGGTTTCTTTAGATTTTAGAAGACTCTTACAAGGTATGCCAGTTGTGTTTGTTGATAGTACCACACCTGCTCTTCTAAGCCTGTCATTCAAGTACAATGGCATAGAGCCCAACAATGTCATTTACCAGATACCCTTGCCAGCATTTTTCTATTTCAATTTTGTATTAGGAGGCACTCGAGTAAAATGTGATAGATTGAAGAGAAGAAAAAAATCATATTACTTGTAGCATAAAATCATATTCTCATGTACTGAAAGCACATACAAGCATATGCATGACCATTGATTGGCAGAGAGAAACAGTAGGTTTTGCCTACTTTCAGGCTTTTTCTTAAGAAACATCGTTTGATATGGAAGCAACTGAGACCTTTTGTGGCAGCTTCCCTGAAATTCCTTCGCGGACAGCGATAACACCAAGTTGGGATTCCAGTATGGTCTATTATTTTATCTATGTGTTGGTTACATAAGCGTTTGTGAAAATCATTGAGCTGTATACTACGATACTTACCCTTTTCTATGTATATGCTACTGTATTTCAGTAAGATGTTAAAACAAAAACAAAAACAAAACAAAAAAGAATAGCCAAGAAGTGTTGAAAAATCTCTACCTTTTCACATGTGTTTCAATTGAGCAATAAAAGTCATTGTGATACTGAAAGACAACAAAGACTGATCACAGATAAATTCAGATGTACATTATTTATAGATATCCAAATAGCAACTCAACTGATTAAGACCTCAGGTTTAAATTAACCCCATGCCAAATGCAGGGTAGTGATAGATATTTCCAATGTGAATAGAAGCATTCCATGGCTCATATTCAATCTGAACTTTGATGGCAATTTTGGGGATTCTATTAGGGCCTGTACCTGCATCGGGAATTGTGAAATATTCTGAGAAACACATTTCCTGGTTTATTTCAATTTGGTATATAATAACTCAGCTTCACTTGTAATGGCATCTCAAGGTGGAAACGATAAACTGGGTGCATGAAAGAATTACAGCAAAGGAAATATGAGCCTCACTTACTGACCTGAAGGTCAAAAAGTGGACTTGTAGAGAAAAATCTCAGGGAGACTTCTACTTTAAGGAAAATTAATAGAGTATAATGTGTGTGGGGGAAAGGAATTAAGCTTGCTCTAGATGATATATTTTAACCCATTCTAGACCCATCAAAGTAAAACATCTGCAGAGCCTAAAAACATATTTTGATAAAACATTCTTAAATACATTAAGATGCTGGTGCATAAGATAATTATTTATCATTTGATTAATCAGTCATAAAAATGTCCCAAAGATTCCACAAATTAATTCTTAACTAAACAACCATAAGTATATTGTATACTAATCAAAACTAACACTGTTATAGTAGGTTCTATTTCACAGACTATTTTGACATGCCCCATTTGAATTTGTTCCTGTAGCAATGGCACATTATCTGTACCAAACATTATGCATGTACACTGCACACAGACCTACAATTCCTAGGAAATCTCACTGTAAAGAATCTGTTCATAACTTTGACTGCCCAGTGTGTTTTTAATTTTTTTTTAAAATATTTGTAATATAAGCTTACATTTCTTTGTAAAATTTCAAATGCTAAGAAACTCTTAGAACAACTTTTGGGAAGGTCTTATTGATCTCCTTTCCTTTTTATCCCACTCCAGACCTCAAGGAAAACCATATTCACAAATGGTATGTATCCTCTCAATACCTTTTTCATACTTTTGAGGTAGATATGCACTTATCTAGGCATAGGGTTTTTAAACACATCATTGTGTTCTGTAACATTTTCCCCACTTAGTAACATGTTCTGAAATAGTTTTCCATGTTAATACACTTAGTCCTACTTCATTTTGTTTAGTCACTACCTAGTCTTCCAAATTATGGGTGCTTCATAATTCAGTCAACACCTGATACAAAGGTTTACAATTTCAAATAATATACAGGTTAAAAACTTATGCTCTGTGGTCTGATTACTCTGCTGTTTAACTAGTATGGACACTTGAGCAAAGTATTTAACTATACTGAGGTGCATTTTCTTAATCTATAAAAATGAGATGAATGCCTACCTCACAGGAATACTGTGAGGATTAAGTGATATAAGTAACAAGCACTAAGCATAGAGCCTGGCACATAGTAAATACTTAATAAATGTTAAATAACACACACACACACACACACACACACACACACACACACACACGATGTATGTAAAGTACCTGACACACTGCCCAAGATGTTAAATGCTCAATATATGATATTATTATATAGATATATTTCATGTCTTCTTCTCTGTTTTCAATAATCATTAAATATTTATCTACAAAGGTTTTATTTATATGAAAAGTATCTATTATTTGTTAATTATGTAATTTTTTAATATTTTTAGCCAGTTGAGCTTTTTTAACTCTGTACAATCATTCTATATGAATTTTTTTCAATTTTATGAATGCAAATTACTCATACAAATTACTTATAGCTCTTAATATTTGTCAAGCTTAGAAAGGCCTATGTCACAAAAAATGTAAAAATATTCTCCTATACTGTATTATAATTTATACTTTTTCTGGAATTTTTTCCTAACTTCTTCTGGCATGCACCTTTTTATATGATGTGAGGTAGTCATCTGTTTTTAATTTTTTTCCAATGCATCACCAATTATCTCCAAGTCATTTTCAATTTTTCCCCATGGATTTAAACTGCTACCTTTAGTCATATAATAGATGCATACTCATGCATGGCTCTTCTTCAGGACTCTCTACTTATTGGTCATTTAGATTAGAGGATATTTTTCTTATTTTGTGATATACTTGGTTGCTTTGGGTATAAGTATTAACCTTGTCATATAGAAATAGTTGTAAAGATTTCCAGATTCCTTTAACCAGAATAGCATGCACTTTTCTCAGTCCATTCATGGTTACACAACATTGGTTGGATCTAGGAGAAATTGAGGAAAACTCCTTCTGTTCACCTCCAAAAGTAACTATTCTTTCTTCTCCACTAGACCCGATCCTGCCTTCAATCACTATAAATGGAATTCTGAAGAGCTACAGGTTGTGTAGTAACTACTTTCTGTCTATCCTCTACTTTAATCATCACAAGTTTTCCCCTATCATTAAGGGATTTGCAATTGTAATTACTTTTCCTGACATTAGCCAAGTTGACTAATTCTTGTGCCTTCAAATTCTCCTTTTGTGCCACAAACATCACTTTTCATACTTTTTGAGTCCTGTAAGAATCTACTTCCACCACATTTTCTATCCAAATCCCACCTTTGTGTGGTAATTTCTACTATCTCTCTTTCACAAAGTAGAAGGTTGCCTGAGAACTCACAGGATGGACCTTATGCATCATAGCAATGCCCTAATAGTTCACTGTGACAAAACTGATGCTCCATTATTCCCTTTTCATGTTGACATATATATGTATGGCTCATGTTAGATTATTAAATAAATGTAATGAGGTATTGGTAGTGGTAGATGAGGATACTTTCTGAAATGATTTGATGACTTGGCAGCATCTTAAGACCCAAATTACCTATCTCTGAGATACTTGTAGCAGTGTGGGAAGAATGCAGTGACCAGCTCCATTCTAGCATATTTCACTGGTTTGTGAAGTGATGCACATCATCTGTTACATTGAGCATCAACTTAAAATACTGTTATGGCTACTCAATTAAATCATGGTGAAAAGGGGTATTGAAACAGTGTTAAAAAGTAGGACCCTGGGCTTCCCTGGTGGCACAGTGTTTGAGAGTCTGCCTGCCAATGCAGGGGACATGGGTTTGTGCCCCGGTCCGGGAAGATCCCACATGCCGCGGAGTGGCTGGGCCCTTGAGTCATGGTCGCTGAGACTGCGCGTCCAGAGCCTGTGCTCCGCAACGGGAGAGGCCACAACAGTGAGAGGCCTGCGTACCAGAAAAAAAAAAAAAATAGGACCCTGACCTAGAAAGACTGGGCACTTGCTTCATATGGGAAGCATGGCTTAATAATCTGTGATATAACTCTTTAGTTCTACATTGCCTCTTTAACTTACTGTGAAATTTTAATGAGATTGGAATCAGTTTAGATGAAAAATAAGTGTTTTCAATTATTTTCATGGCAAATAAGTAAGACTTTATATGGTAATTTTTCATAAATTTATTATTTGAATATGAGGAAATTGTTTTTCTTTCACTTATTTTAAAGATATTGTTTATTTTTAATGTCATTAACAAGTTCAAGCCAGAGAAATCAGCTGAGCTTCTGAAATGCCACTAAATTTAGGCATATAAAATAGTTTATATTATGGTTTTAAATTTAAAAAGTAAGCATTTTAATTGAAAGGGTAAATTTTAGGAATTAAAGTTTAAATTAGAAATGGACTACTATTCTTCTGTTACTGCACTTAATTTCATCCGAGGATGGCCCTAAAACAAAAAATAGATATATTTTGGAGTTCAAATTCATATTTTTAAAAGCCAGTCTAGTTAAGTGGTCTCATAGACATACTGTGTCAACAAAATAAGACATAGGGAGGTGAAATAGTTTGAACAGTAAAATTAAAAAGAAAATGAGCTACAGTATGTACCAGTGTAATAGAAAATGCCCAGAACTAGAAGCCAGCAAACTAGAGGTTTAGACAGAAATCTTACAGTAGCTCGTTCTGTGATGTGAAATAACAAGCTGACCACTCCAGGGCTTACATAAGAGGAGAAGTTTTGTCTCAAAGGTCTTGAAGTTTCCTTTCTGACATAAAATATGTGTAAAAGTCCATGATTTTCCCAATGCACTCTCAATGTGATAGTCCAGCTGCTATCACACATCTTTTGTTAGTTTAATATTGAAACTATTATAAACTGCCTCACTTGAAAGAGAGAAATTCAGTTTTTTGCAATGGCACATAGGGTTAATAGAAAATATACTTGTAAGGTCGGATCTTAACAAACCACGAAACACAGGAAAGCTTCAAGTGAACTTTATTAGGGAGCACTCCCAGGCGAGGTTCACTGGTCCAAGAGAAAGGGACCAGAGAAGTCGCACTCGGGTGAGGGTTGGGCAAGACTTTATAGGGGAAGAAGGGAAAGGGGTGTGGTGAATCTGGGAGGGTGCAGGGTATTCCTTATTTGGTGGTCTTTTGGGGTCTCCTGGGGGACCGTTAGTCCCGCCCCTTGAAAGGAGGGAAGGCTGGGCTGCATTCATAGTCCCCAGGTCAGTTCCTGGAACTGGGTGGTCCAGGATGTCTCCAGGGCAGTTTCTGGAACTGGGTGGTCCGGAATGTCTCCAGGGCAGTTTCTGGAACTGGGTGGTCCGGAATGTCTCCAGGGCAGTTTCTGGAACTGGGTGGTCCGGAGAATTTCGGTCTGATGCAACCTGTGAATTTGATTGTGTTCCCCTGCCTCAGGCCAGTTGGCCTTACATCCTGACATCTTTGGTGTAATGGGGCAGCGTTCTGATCTCTGGCTACTTCATGCTGAATGGGGGCATTGAAAGGGGAGTCAGGCGACCAGAGGTCCAAGGCTTAGGGGAGACCAGTGAGAGGTTCTGTAGGAAGCAAGGTGTAAGGACTGAGGAGCATTTGGTTTGTGACCACCCGAGAGACTTCCTCCATGCGCCTGCAAAGGAACCTAAGAAAACACGGAGCAAGCATGAACAAGATACAGATGAGAATTAAGGGGCCTAAGATTGGTGTTAGCCAGGTATAGAGGGTGGATTGCCACCAATCGGGAATTGGGGAGGCGGACTGTTGGTGTTTGTGTTGGAGTTCTTCTCTTAAGCGATGGAGGGCTTTTACGTTGTCTTACATTGCCTTCAAATCCTGTTTCATTGATGTAATAGCAGCATTCCTCCTGTAGGAAGAGGCAGGTACCTCCTTTGTCAGCCATCAGGCGATCCAGGGCTCATCGATTTTGGAGGGCAACTCGAGCTACTGAGGTGATCTGGCGCTGGAGGGAGGTGATGGAGGTGGCAGAAGCCTCGATGGCTAGCTGGAGTTTCTGTTCTAGGTCACAAGATGTTGAGACACTGTGTGTTAGGGCTCCTTCCCTGATGCCTGAAACAATGAGAGAGGAGGCTAGGGAAATGCCTGCGACCATAGGGAGAAAGATGGCTCTTTGGCCCTTAGAGAGGTCAAGGGCCCGCATGAGTGCTATCAGTTAAGCCCTTTGAGAGGCTGTCCCTTCTGGGAGGCTGTTAGCCTTGATAATAATTGAGATAGTTACCACTGCATAGGCTGCCCGTCGGTGTCCATCAGGACCGAGTATTGAGCTACTGTCCACAAAGAGAGTGCGGTCCGGATTTGAAAGAGGGTTGTCAGAGTCCCTCTCTTGGTGGTTGAAGGGTTCTATGACATGAGGGCAGGAATGGGATGGAAAACCCCCAGTGCCAGAGATAGGCAGGAGGGAAGCCGGGTTCAGGCTTCAAGAGAAATAGCTGGGTTTTCAATGAATAATAGGTGGAACTCCTGGATGTGGGAGGGGCCCATGAGGGAGAGAGACTTGTGGCCTAGAAGGTCGACCAGCCGGTGGGAGAAAACACTGTTAGTGGGTGGGCCAGAGTCAGTTTGAGTGTTCGTTTGGTCAGTTTGGCTGCACTGCTAGGGCCCGAAGGCATGGTTGCCATCCCCGAATGGTTGGGTCTACCTGTTTGGAGAGGTAAGCCACGGGGTGGTAGGAAGGCCCTACAGGCTGGGCAAGGAGTCCAGTGGCTATTCCGGCCCATTCATCCACAAAAAGGTGAAAAGGTCGGTTTGGGTTGGGCAGAGAAAGGGGAGGAGAAGATATCAGAGCATTACTGAGGGTGAGAAAGGCCTGCTGAACGGTGGAAGGAGAGGTAAGGGGTCCTTGAGGGGTTTCTTTAGCTGCTAGATATAAGGGTTTAGTGAGGAGAGCAAAGTTAGGGATCCCGTGTAGGAAAAATCCTATAAGGCCCAAAAACGAGAGAATCTGTTCCGCTGTTTCTGGAGGCTGGAGTTCACGGATAATCCGGGTGCGATCGGCTGTTAGATCTTTTGTTGTAGGGGTAAGGTGGAGCCCCAGATAGGTTACAGAAGACACAGATAACTGAGCCTTGGCTGGGGAGACCCAATAACTGCGAGAGCCAAGGTAATTGAGGAGATCTGCAGTATGTTGTCTTGAGAGGCTGAGGGATGGGCTACAAAGGAGGAGGTCATCTACATATTGAAGGAGTGTGCTGGGAGTAAGGGAGCAGGAAGTGAGGTCCCGTGCCAGCGTCTGACCGAAGAGGTGAGGACTGTCGTGGAAGCCCTGGGGAAGAACTGTCCAGGTGAGCTGACTGGAAGTATGAGTATCTGGATCCGTCCAGGTAAAGGCGAAGAGGAAATAGGAGTCGGGATGTAGGGAGATAGTGAAAAAGGCATCTTTGAGATCCAGAACCGTAAAGTGGGTTGTGGATGGGGGGATATGGGAGAGCAAGGTGTATGGGTTTGGTACTACTGGGTGGAGAGGAATTATGGTCTCATTGATTAGTCGGAGGTCCTGGACCAGGTGATAATCCCCAGAGGCCTTGCAGACAGGCAGGATGGGGGTGTTGCAGGGAGAGTCCGTCGGGATGAGGAGTCCCTGGTTTAGGAGTCTGGTGATAATAGGTTGTAAGCCCCTAAGGTGAGTCTCAGAGATGGGAAATTGGGGCCTTGTTGGAAATTTGGAGGGGTCCTTTAGGCGGATGAGGACGGGGGAATGATGTGTTGCTATTATGGGCTTAGAAGTATCCCAGATGGGGATTGATTGGGTTCAGTGTGATTGGAAAAGGGGGATAGGAGGGGGACGGTTCTAGAGACAGGCCGAGAAGAGGAAGCAGGAGTTGGGAGGAGGAGACCTTAGGGTCAAGTCTAACCAGCTGGAGGGAGGCCCCTAAGTGGAAAAGGACATCTCAGCCTAGCAAGGGAACTGGGCAGGATGGTATGACTAAGAAAGAATGAGTAAAAGGGAGTCCTTCGGTATGACATGGGAGTGGACCGGTCTGGAGTGGGAAGGATGGTTTGCCATCAATACCCATGACTGAGATCTGGGAAGGAGAAACTGACCCGGAATAAGTAGGCAGGACCGAATACGTAGCCCCCGTGTCCACCAGAAATGAGATGGACTTACCTGTTACCTGTAGCGTTACCCTGGGCTCGTCAAGGGTGATGGGGGTCTTTGAGTCCGGGCGCCTCCAGTCATCAGCCAATCCCAGCAGTTCAAGTGGTAATGCTGTTGGGTCATCCTGCCCCCCGCGTGGAGACACTGAGGGAGGGCCAGTCATAGGGCAGTCACTCTTCCAGTGGCCCGTTAGCCCACAGCTGGGACAGGGCTTAGAAGGAGGTTGGGGATTGGGACATTGGCGAGCCCAGTGGCCTTCTTTTCCGCATTTGAAGCAGGCCTCTGGTGGGGTTGCCTTTTGCGGACGCTGTGGATACTATGATCCATGGGAGATGGACGGCCTTAGGGTGGCTACAAGAGCTTGGGTTTGGAGGGCCACCTTCTGGTGCATCCGAGCCTGTCAGCTGGATTCTGCCAAATCCTCACGACCATTATAGACTTTAAAGGCCATTTTTACCAGATCTCGAATAGGGGTTTGAGGGCCGTCTTCTGCCCGTTTTAATTTCTTTCGGATGTCCGGGGCTGATTGGGTGATAAAATGGGTGGCTAGGACCGCTGCCCCTGCTGGGGTGTCGGGATCCAGCCGGGTGTAGAGAATTAAGGCCTCTGTAAGGTGATTGAGAAAGATAGCTGGATTTTTGTTAGGTGCTTGGGTTATCTCTTTTAGTTTTTCAAAATGGACTACCTTATGAGCGGCAGCCTGCATGCCAGCCAGGAGGCATTGGATCATGAGGTCGTGTTTACGATGGCCATCTTGGCCATCCTGATAAGTCCAGCCTGGATTGGTGCCAGGTACGGCAGTCGTTCTGACAGGCATGGAGTTGTCGGTAAGGTGAACCTGATCTGCATGGTTTCGGGCAGCAGTTTGAATTCTTTCCCTCTTGTCAGGGGTCAGAGTAGAAGATAGGATCACAAAGATATCATGCCAGGTTAGATCGTAAGCTTGAGAGAGGTAGCGAAATTCTTTGATGTAGCGGGAAGAGTCGGCAGAAAAAGAGCCTAATCACTTTTCTATTTGAGAGAGATCTTGGAGGGAAAAGGGAACATGAACTCTAACTAATCCTTCCGCTCCTGCTACCTCCCTCAGAGGGCAGAGGAGATTTGAATCTTGGGAGTCATGAGAGCGTGTATGTGCACTAATTGACGAAGCAAGGGGCGTGGGAGGAGAAACCGTCAAGGGAGGCGGAGGAACGGTTGGAGGGGCCGGAGTGGGTTCGGGAGGAGGAGGGACCGCTTCAGGGTAGGGTGGAGGTTGGAGAGGAGTTCTGAAGGGGGGAGTGGTAAGAGATTCGGGAGGGTCAGTTAGTGGGGAGGAATCCAAGGGGATTGAGGTTTTGGATGGAGGAGATGTTTGTTTGGCAAGGAGGATTTGAGAGGTAGAACAATTGACACAAAGGGAGGAGCGGGAGTGCAAATACCAAAAAACCTGGACATAGGGGACCTCAGACCATTTGCCCGTCCTGCGGCAGTAATTATCTAGATCACGGAGGATGTTAAAATCGCAAGTCCCTTCAGAATTGATTGTCTAGAGGATATTGTGGCCAGGCCACAGTGGAATAGAAAATAAGCCGTCGGCGACGGAGATCTTGGGAGAAACCGAGGGCTGTAAACTTGGCTAGGAGACACTCAGGGGCGTCTTAGAATGTGGTTTCGATTGTGAGGTTCCCATGACCCCCAGTCTGTCCCTGAGTGAATGGAGAGGGAGAGAGGCGTCCCTGGTCTCAGTCTCCAATTCACAGCAGGTCGGAGGGTGGTCAGGCAATTGGGACATCTCCACAGTTGCCCGAGGCCCGGAGAGAGAACGGAGGAATCCCTGATGCGGCCGCAATTAAGGACAGGGATTCCAGTGGGTAGGGACTCTGAGGGTCGGAGGGAACAAGGGAAGGGGACTTACCCCGTTTTCTGCCGGATCGGGTGGATGAGTAGAAGTTCTCTGGTTGTCTCCTGAGGGAGGGGAGGAGCGGCCCGCGCAGTAACCCGCAGGGCTTGGTACCCCTCCCAGATTTCGGCACCAAATGTAAGGTCAGATCTTAACAAACGGCACCGCGAAACAGAGGAAAGCTTCAAGTGAGCTTTATTAGGGAGCGCTCCCAGGCAAGGTTCACTGGTCCGAGAGAAAGGGGCCAGAGAAGTCGCACCCGGGCGAGGGTTGGGCAAGACTTTATAGGGGAAGAAGGGAAAAGGGTGTGGTGAATCTGGGAGGGCACAGGGTATTCCTTATTTGGTGGTCTTTTCGGGTATCCTGGGGGACCGTTAGTCCCGCCCCTTGAAAGGCGGGAAGACTGGACTGCATTCAAAGTCCCCAGGTCAGTTCCTGGAACTGGGTGGTCCGGGATGTCTCCAGGGCAGTTTCTGGAACTGGGTGGTCCGGAGAATTTCGGTCTGATGCAACCTGTGAATCTGACTGTGTTCCCCTGCCTCAGGCCAGTTGGCCTTACAATACTAATACAGAAATATAGATCAAAGGAACAGGATAGAAAGCCCAGAACTAAACCCATACACCTATGGTCAATTAATCTATGACAATGGAGACAAGAATATACAATGGAGAAAAGTCAGTCTCTTCAATAAGTGGTGCTGGGAAAACTGGACAGCTACATATAAAAGAATAAAATTAGAATGTTCTCTAATACCATACACAAAAATAAACTCAAAATGGATAAAATTAACCTTTCTTATGTTTGTCCATTTGACAGAGTTTTGACATGTCGTGACCTGGCACATAAGCTATAAATATCCTCAAATGGAGCCATTCATTGATGTTTTTCTTCATAAGCAACAAATAAGCTAAGTATTTTTGAGAATCCATAACTTGGGAATGATTATTGAAATTAAAATCATTATTGAAATTAAAAATATTTTGTTATAATTAGTTATTAAGCAAAATATATAATATGTATAAAATGGCATTATTAAACTTACAGCTTAAATGCCCAAAACATAGAGGCATTAATGGAGAGAGTATTTCAGTTGATCTTTTTCACTTAGCACTGAGATATAAACTAACAGTAATAGGACAGGCTCATTAAATGTTCCATACAGTCAACGTAAATCTCTGTTTTATGTTTATTACTATAGCACTGGAACAATTAATAACAATTTTATTGTAAACAAAATTTATATCCCTTTTGATCATTTTTCGAGTCCTTAAAGTTGCTTTGGTATAGTGTACAAAGTTTCACTTAATACTGTTTGTGAGACTTTCATGTTAAAACTTAAAAATTCTATTCCAAAAATTATAGAGTTTTCTCAAAAAGAAGTCTTTATTGAAACCAAATTTTAAATATACAGTGTCTTATTATATCATCAATCATTAGTAATTATAATTTTAATCCTTGCTTTGAAAATAATATTAATACAGTAAGGAAATTTAAACATGACTATTATTTTTGAAAATGCTTTTCTTGAAGATCACAGTGACTCACTTGAATAAGGTCTTTTTTAAGTCTCATCTAGAGTAGAAGAATACACAACAGCAAGTGATTTAGGGTGCTTAACATAAACTCTTTTTCTCATTTGTTCATGTAAAGACTACCCAGAGCATAGCACTAAGGAATATGACAAATAAGGTACTAGTAATGTGGTGTGTTCATAAGAATACGTGGTTTTTAAGAAGGTTTTATAGGTAAATATATGTAGGTTATTTCATATAATCTATAAAAGAGAAACAATAAAAAATACAATTAAACTCAACACTACCTTGAACTTATTTATGGCAGTTCAAAGAAAAAAAAGAAAACTAAAGGGCTTTGAAATTCATCAAATATCCTAAAAATAGTGCAAGTATGAAGTTCCAGAATTGATTTCCAAATTTTGATTTGTTCTCCAGTATGACATGAAGTTAAATTGCTCCAAATCAGTGGCAGATGATATTACTTAGATGAAAGCAACATTGATGGAAATGAAGATAGATTTATCAGTGAGGAGTGCAGGGGAAGCTGCAATGGCATTCTCCCAAATCTTTGAAACAGTCCGAACAAAACTATGAAGTGTTCTTTTCATTCTAGAATATCAAAATATTTAAATATTTTCTTTTATTCCCTAATGGAGAAAAATGGAATCCCTGGAACTGCTCACTTACCAGTGCTAGAGATTGCTTAAGCTTCTGCGGCAACCTCATATTATTCTCTCTGACAAACGTACCCTATTACTCTATGTGTGGCACATGGTTCTAAGAGGCAACTCATCTTGGGAAATATTTTTTAAGATAATAGACAAATTCATTTTCCTTAGTTACACTTATCTGGACAATTTGTTCTCAATCTGTACATGTATTCATTTATGCACTTATATATGAGACGTACATACAAATGTCTGTATATTTGTATGAATTTAGTGCTTAAACTATAATATCAAAGTGTTATGTTTTGTTTTGTTTTTAATTTATGATTATGGTCAGATAAGTGCCAGTTTGGGGAAACTGAAGATTTTAGCATACCCATCTCAGACAGACAAATTCTTTTACCTTAGTAACCTTTGTTCACCTCTAATTATGTGAATTCTTCAAGATGTCTTTTCTCTCCCTAATACCAGACACCTAACTTGAGGTCCCTCAGTATGGGATAAAAAATATAGTCTATTGGTAAGAACTCGTTCCAGAGCATCCAAAGGATGTACTTCACATTGCTAAAATAACTCTCTATTTGTAGTAATAAAGCATCCCAGGAGTGGAGAGATGGTAATTTAATATGTGGTGTCAGTGTCACAATTATTTTTCTATATTTAAGGTAAGAATCTGATGATGTTTTTACTTAACCACACTAGTTAGTATTTTCTTATAACTCACTACTTCCTAACATTTAAAATTTCAGTGAAGTTTTATTGATGTTTCTTTGCAGATTGAACTGAAATTGTCTTTTATTTAAGACTTTAACTATCATCTTGGAATAAGTGTGGACTTTTTTGCCCCTGTTTTGTATCTGCTGTAGACTGATAAGCTGAGTATCAGAGTTAAGACTGGTAATAGTGAGAAGAATGTCCTTTTGCTTCTTCCCCATGCATATTATCAAGAATGCCCTAAGGTTGACAAAATTGTCTGGGTCATATTCTTACTTGTGCATAACTATCATTAAAAAATCACCTATCTATCTATCTATGTATCTATCTACGTGTCTATCTATGTATCTATCATCTATCTATCATTTACCTACCTAATCTATTTATCCTACTTACCTATCTAATCTATCCACTCCCTATTCTGGAATTTGGAAAAGTTTCACCATAAATCTTCAAAATACAGAAATAGATATTTGAAATGTCTTAATACTGGAGCAATTTAGCATTCATCTGAGACAGTGTTTCAAGCTACCAGTTATCTCACATGTGGAGAGTTTGCTTATACAAATAAACATAAGCAAGTGACTTGTAGAAGCCTCAACAACCACTTATCAGGTCTCAGAAAGATCTGAATACAGAACAAGACTCACCTCTATTATCTATCAAAGATTCTAGTGATGCAGCAGTAACACTTAAAGGCATCTTTTGTATCATATAAGAACTGAGACAATATTTGTTAAGTGCTCTCTTACCTCTCTTCTGCTGGTTCTTTCATTTCTCTCTTTCTCATTCTCTCTCTCTCTTTCACACACAAACACACACACACACACACACACACACACACACACACACCTCCCCAAATCCCACAGAAGCCATCACTAGTAAGCCATTTCCATTTGATACAGAAGCCCCCTAATTGGGCAGTACTCTCATGCCAGCCCACATCATAGTCTATTGGCAGATCTATACATAATAGTCTTTACATGAGAAGCCCACCACTGATCTAAGCTGCAATGACCCTTGGCGATGGAAGAAAATGTTGTTTAAAATTTGGTGCAGAGATTTTTCAAAAAGGGTGGTGGCCAAGGAAGGCTTTCAGAGAATTGCAGTCTTCTCTCTAACACTTTGCTACACAGAGTATGGTCTATGCAGCAGTAGCATAGACATTACCTGGGAGCTAGTTAGAAATGCAGATTCACAGGCTCTTTTTTCATTGACTGAACCCAAATCTGCATTTTCAATTGACTGTATTTTTAACAAGACTTGAATGATTCACATGCATATTAAAGTGTGAGAAACACAGCATCTGACAAGCTCTCCCTGAGCTCCAATTTGACTCTTAACAGGATTTGTGGTGTCAACGCATCTATCTCATTATACTGAAATTTCAGATGTAAAAAAGGTGCATTGAAGGACTCTGTTACTTTTCTGAACAAAGATAAGCAAATAAGAAGTATCTCTGTCTGAGCTGCATATTACAGCTCTTAACAACTTTTGATATGTATGTATGTGATGTGTGATCCATGCACTTCTAAAAGAGGGGAGAGCACTGCTAAGCATGGAGATCTAAGGGTGAACTTAAATGTACAAAACACTTGGGTGTTTTTTTTAGTAACTAATTAATGCTTTAGTTAAATATCACCTCATTGAATAAAAAATGGATTTGCTCCAAGAAATAATTTTATCAGTCAAGTTTCAATTTTAGGAAATTATTAATTAGAACTTATTAAAAATTTAAATGTGCTTTAAAAGAAAAAAGTATAAAATATTTTTTATTTTCTTCAGAAGTGGTACCTAACATTCTACCAAATCCATTAAATTTGTCACACCCCTTCCTCTTTTCATCCTAAATACTTGTATTCATTAATCAATATTTAGAAATCCAATTTCTAGAATCATTCAATATTTAAAACAATTAAGAAGCAATATTTGCAGCTGTTTTATCTATATCATAAATAGTCCCCCAAAAGGAAATGTTAATTGTTTGCCAATTTTTTTTCCTAAACCAGAGATTCTCTAACATCGTGTTTTGATCCTCTTCTGTGTCTTGATCAAGGAGACATGCACCAAAGCAACCATACTCCAATAAAAGTTAATTTAAAAAATGAGACATGCAACATAAGTAATTTAAGAACAACACTGAAAAACCAAAGTTTCCAAACAAGGTTTTTTCTGAATAAAACAGTAATAAAACTTAATGTTATTTTTATTTTATTTGCGGTACATGGGCCTCTCACTGTTGTGGCCTCTTCTGTTGCGGAGCACAGGCTCCGGATGCACAGGCTCAGCGGCCATGGCTCACGGGCCCAGCCGCTCTGTGGCATGTGGGATCTCCCCAGACTGGGACACGAACACATGTCCCCTGCATCGGCAGGCAGACTCTCAACCACTGCACCACCAGGGAAGCCCTGTTATTCTTAATAATTGTACTCTCACTTACTTAGATCACAATAACATTTTAAACTTTTAATTAAAAAAAAACTTTAAATTTAAACTTACAAAAAATTATACACAGTACATAATGAACTCTACCTGGATTCATGATTTGTTTATATATTGTCACATTTGTTTTCTCTCTCTTTCTCTTTGTCTCTCTGTCTCTGACTTTTTCTGTGTATTCTCCCTCATTCATATATATATATATATATATATATATGTATGTATATATATATATAACACGTATATTTGTGTATGTATTACATGTATTTTGTGTTATATATAATATGTATATTTTAATAGAATTTTGGATGAACCATTTGAGAATAAAGCAAAACTTGACTCTTGATGCTTTACACAGAAATACTTTAATGTATGTCTCTTAAAATAAGGAGATTTCCTTACAAGACCACAATTTCAACTGTGATCGGGACAGAATAAATGGACAAAGTAGATGATTAAATAATTAATCCCACTAGGGGATTATAAGTAAAGAAAAAATTATGGGAGACCCCTGTAAGTTAATGATCACTCAAGAAAGCAGGTTCGCTTAGCCACAAAACAAAACAGGCTTGCTTAGCAAGAAAACCATGCAACAGAAGCGTGAGACATGCCTCAAAACAATAAAACAATGGTGGAATGAGCTCCATACCCTGCCCAGTAAGCTCAGTAAGTTTATGATTCACATGACACACTCTTCTGTGCACACTAAAGACAAAAATATAAAGAAAAGGTGGCATTATACTGAAACCTGAGATGATTTACCAAATTTAGCATATGTTACCACTACTACTAATTTAGATAGTGCCATGACAGTCCTGGATTAACCACGTAGGGACAAGAAAACTCCCCCCAACTGATGAGGAGGAGAAACTGATGATAGAAATTTGATGCCTACTCAAGAATGTGGAAAAAGGTGGTCTTCTACCCCTCCCCACTTTTCCTTTGATTATGAAACTGTAACCCACTATGTTCTCGAGGCATGGCACCCTCTCACCTGCCCTCTTATAAGCCTCACAAGCATCCTACTCTAATAAATCACTTCTTATCTATCACTTTGTCTCTCACTGAATTCTTTCTGTGATGAGACATAAAGAACCGGAGCTCCTCGGAGCCCAACGCGGCACATTCCTGCAGTTTCAATTTCAGATAATTAAAATATTTATCCATTATTATCTAACATAAATTTCAATTTTGCCAGATATCCCAAAGTCTTTTATAGATTTGTTTCTTCTGTGATCTGTGATTCATTCCAAGCCTGTGAAATCTGTTTCATTATTATCACTTTAGTCTCCTTTAACCAGGATAGTTCCTGAGTCAGTCTTTGTCTTTATGACCCTGATTTTTTTAATGGTAGTTTTTTAAACTATCTCTCAATTTGGCTTTGTCTAACTGTTTCCTTAGAATCAGGTTTAGGTTTTGCATTTTCGGCAACAATGCTACATAAGTGATATTATGTTATTTTTAGATGAGCATATCTAAAGTCACAGGGTGACATTTTGACTCATAGTCAGTGATATTAACTTTGATCACTTGGTTAAATAGGGGCATAACAATTTTCTCCCCTGGAAAATTAATACTTTCCCCCCTTTTATAAATAACAGCTTTATTGAGATATAATTTACCTACAAGTCACCCAGCTAATTCAGTGTATACAGTTTAATAATTTTTAGTATATTCACAGAGTTGCACAGTCACCACCACAATCAATTTTAGAACATTTTCATATTCTAAAATACGTTTATTTTCATCCCAGAAACCCCACACCTCATTGGCAGTCATTTTTTTATTCACCTCCCAAACTTCCTTTCCATTTACATGTGTTATACATATTTTAACTTTGATAAATGTTTTTCTTTGTCATGAAAAAGTAGGTTTCCAAACACTTTGTAGTCCAATTCATTATTATTTTCTTTTACTATATCTGGATTTGAGTCATAATTAGAAAGCCTTTCCTTACAAGGAAGAATTTATTAAATTTTCTACTTGTACATGCATTATTTTTTATACTAGATTTATTATTCACTTGGAGTTTATTCTTCTGTATGTGTGAGAGAGAAATACTTTTATCTTTTTCTCAATGGCTATCAGATTTTTTAGCACAATTTAATTTAAAATTCTATCTTTGTTTCAAAAATTGGTGATGCCATTTTCATCATGAACTAAAATTTTCATATGTTCTTGAGTCTATTTCTAGATTTAAAAAAAATTGTATTTCACTAGTCTATCTACCTAGTCATGTGCTGGTAACATAATGCTTAATTAGAGGAATGATAGCATGTTTAAATCCCTGGTTGGTATAGTATACCCACATAGTTCTTTTTCAGGAATTCTTAGCTATTCTTGCATGTTAATTTTTCATATGAACGTCAATCTGTTTTCAGGGAAAAAAAGAGGTTGTTGGTGCTTCAATTTGACTTACATTACATTTATTAATTGATTTGGAATAAACTAATATCTTCACAATGTTGAGTTGTCCTGTCTTGTTTTTGGTTTTGTTTGTTTCTTTAACTGAAAGATAGGGATAGATTTACAGTGTGTGATTCAGGAATTTCACATAACCATAAGCCTTCCCAGGAGAATGGGTCACACGTGAAAATCAAGCTTCATGCATGTCACAAAGTTGAAAATGGGTTGTGAAACATTTTGCTAGTGCATATAACCAAGAGTATGTAAGAAAATATGGAAAAGGATAATCTTAAAGAACGAAAATTTGGTCTGGACAATAAAGGCTATGAAAATAGTAAAGATGTAGAAGATTCTGAAAAAGGGAATCCAGAAAATCATATCTAGGATTGATGAGGATATATAAAACAAAAGTTAAAAGTATTAATTATTTTCATCAGAGAATAAAGGGCTAAATTGACAAGATTAGTCTTCTGGCATATTAATATTTTATTTTGTGTAATGTGGTTAGCTTCTAATTTTTTTCAACTGATGGTATATGCTTGTAATAAACTAGAAGAAAACTTTAGAAAAAGTTTCTTTAGAAAAAACGTTTCCATCAGAAACTTTTAAACAGATGTTCAGTTCTTAGAAGAAGTTTGTAAGTATAACAAGCAAAATTCAGATTCTGGAGTTGTAAATTCTTCCTCTCAGAGTGGAAGCAAATCTTTCAACAGTGTCTCCTTAATATATGGTTGGCCAAAAAGTTCATTCATTTTTTTCCATCAGATTGCTCTAGTAGCACTTAGATGTCTTTAACTTCATTCAAAACAATTTTGTTAGATTGTATAGTGACAGCTGTCATATCAGTGTGCATTTAAAAAAATCAAAATTGATGAATTTTTGTGTAACCATTTTAATATTGAAGATGGAAGATAGAAAGCGACATTTTCGGCATATTATGTTTTATTATTTCAAGAAAGGTAAAAATGTAACTGAAACACACAAAAAAGATTTTTTCAGTTCATGGAGAAGGTGCTGTGACTGATCAAACATGTCAAAAGTGGTTTGTGAAGTTTTGTGCTGGAGATTTCTCACTGGACAATGCTTCACAGTGAGGTAGATAAGTTGAAGTTGATAGCTATCGAAGTCAGATATCAATCGAGAACAATCAACATTATACCACGCAGGAGATAGCCCACATACTCAAAAGATCCAAGTCAAGCTTTGAAAATCATTTGCACCAGCTTGGTTATGTTAATTGCTTTGATATTTAGGTTCCATAAAGTTAAGTGGAAAACACCTTGACAATATTTCCACATGTGATTCTTTACTGAAACGTAATATAAACGTTCCATTTTTAAAACAAATTGTGATGAGTGATGTAGAGTGGATACTGTACACTAATGTGGAATGGAAGAGATCATGGGGGCAAGCGAAATGAACCAGCACCAACCACACAAAAGGCCCGTCTTTATCCAAAGAAGGTGATGTTGTGTATATGGTGGGATTGGAAGGGAGTCCTCTATTATGAGCTCCTTCCAGAAAACCAAAGGATTAATTCCAACATGTACTTCTCCCAATTAGGCCAACTGAAAGCAGCCCTCGATGAAAAGCAACCGGAATTAGTCAACAGAAAACACATAATCTTCCATCAGGATAAGGCAAGACTTCATGTTTTTCTGACGACCAGGCAAAAACTGTTACAACTTGGCTGGGAAGTCCTGGTTCATCCACTGTATCCACCAGACATTGCACCTTCAGATTTTCCATTTATTTAGGTACTCACAAAATTATCTTAATGGAAAAAAAAAATCAGTTCCCTGGAAGACTGTAAAAGGTACCTGGAACAGTCCTTTGCTCAAAAATGTAAAAAGTTTTGGAAAGATGGAATTATGAAGTTGCCTGAAAATGGCAGAAGGTAGTGGAACAAAACAGTAAATATGTAGATCAATAAAGTTCATGGTGAAAACAACAAATGTATCTTTTATTTTTGCTTAAAAACCAAAGGAACTTTTTGGCCAACCAAAATTTCAATTTTTTCTTTTGCATTTGCTTTATCATTCTTTCCCCTTAGCAGTACCAAAAATTAAAAGAAAAAAAATGAAGTGCAGTCAGTTGCAAAGCACCATAACCAGGAACTATAATCATAATTGGCCAGAGAGTTTCCTTATTTACTTTATCTGAAGCTCTTAGTATACAGGCTCAAACAGGGCACCCAAGAAAATTAAGGTTGATGATTTCTGGGAAAGATTTTAAAAATTTATTTTCTCATTCTGTTTTTGTTGTTGTAGTTTGTTTGTTTGTTTGAGTGCTTTGCTTTTAAAGGACATACACGTTTGTGCAGAGCTCCAGATATTTGCAATTATGATAAGTGGAAGAGAAAGATTTAAAACTATTTTGGAGGGAAATAGAAAAGAATTTGGTTCACACCAAGGCCAATATATTACTGGGGATCAAATTTGTGGCAAAGATATCTAAGGATGATTTAGAAATACTGGGGGACCAAAAGATATGACTTTAATGATTTGTGTTTCATGGATGATAAATTATACTTGTGGGTGGAACTTTTGCCATCACTATGATTTTTTAAAGGAATAAATGTGAAAGAATTAACTTCTCCTAAAACAAATTACCAACTTAATGAGTACAAGATGATGACAGAAGGAAGGACATGTTAGAGTCACATATGCATTAACTAGCGTGAATTATAGATGCCAATTTGTGAAACCTGGAGATTGAAACAATTTATCAGTAAGGAAACAGTGTGAAAGTATAAAAATGGTTGCCAAAATAATAATTGTGTTCAATTGTCCAAAAACATTGGTAATTGCCATGTGCGGACACTCATGCCATCTGTTGCATTTGGTTTAATTTTATCTCTGTCTTCCGTGTAGGTGGCAAAGGACAGGGGCAATGCATTCTTTTGAAAATTGAGTTTTTGTGGCCTGGCTGATCTGTTGATTTCAGTTGCTTTAGAGATCAATTCAGCCGTAAACATCACACTGATTTTGAAGAAAGCTGAAAGAAACTATAATAAATTGAAAAGGCTTTTTGTTAAAAAGACAACGTGTGATTAAATTAATTAATTAAACATTATTTTGTAATACCTACTACGTGCCAGGCAATGGTCTATTTTCTGACAGCAAACCACTAAAATAGATTAAAACTTAGGTCCTAGTGGAACTCTTATTCTGCTAGGTGAAAAAGACTGTACACAAACATTAACTTGCAGCTATTGGACATTTAATGTATGGCTGGATATTTTTCTAAGAAGTTTACATGCATAACCCTATCTAACACCCACAAAAGCCCTGGAATGGGAAATATAAATTAACTGAGGAAAAATGAAGGTGAATAATTTATACAGTTAGTAAGTAAGAACACTGGAAATTTGAAGCCAGGTGATATAGACTCTAGGTATTCTGAAGAAACAGAATCTAAATAAAAGGTGGTCACAGTGGGTGGTGGTGTATAATTTTAAAAATGGTGGTGAGGGAAAACCTTTCCTGTGAGGAAGATTTTGAGCAGAGAGGGAATTATGCTGATATCTAAGAGATAAGTTTCCTAAACAGAGGTAATAGCAAAGGCAAAAGTACCCGAGGACAATGTATTTGAAAAGGAATGGGAAAACAAATATGTGTGGAGTACTGCAAGCTAGAGAAAGAGTGGTAAGAGATCAGGACAGAGGGATTTTGGTGGCGGAGGCAGTGAGGAGGAGGTGGTGGTGCACAGTTAATCATCTTCTATTTCATCCTTGCAGTCACTGTCAGTACTATGCTCAGATACGCTCAGATCCTTTTTTTTTTTTTTAACCATTCCTACATGTCTCTCCCAGGCTTTGATGTGCTGGCTTTTGGAACTCATCCCTGAATATCTCTTCTTTAGCTCCTGGGGTCCATTTCTCCACACATAGAAAGCTACTTGTGCCCAGGGATTATGTCTTCTCAATGAAGTCAGTGACGGACGGGCACAGCATAATGAAAACTAGTTCCAATGCCTTAAACATAGACCAACTCTGAAGAGTAATTTTCACTCTAGAGTTTCCTTGCATAATAAAGCTAAAGCTGCCCTCCCACAGGGCTTTGCTTGAAATTGCCACCTTGCTTGGTTTCTTCCCCTACTTCCTTTATTCCAGTACCGGTTTTTCCCCCAGAGCATTTTCTTAATAAATATTTTGCACATGAATCATTTCAGGGTGTGTTTTTGAGGAACCCAATCTAAGACAAATAGATAGATCTCAGTAACCTGAACAGGTTAATCAGAAGATTCTAAGGATATAAACCTGGAGTTGGATTCCTCAATGACCAGATGGTATTAAGGATCCCATTACTCGTGGTAAGTGAAGTGTATATGCACTATGCCATGCTTGAGCACTGAGATTATTAAGATTTTCATTCATTGTGAACTGGGATGGATCCAAGTGGAAGGAGATACACAGGTATATTCAATATTGCCTGCACTGGAAAGAGATAGATGTTGTAATTTAAAGTATTGTCAGAATTATACATTGTTACTGAGTGTAACTGATGCATGGAAGAGAAAAATGAAAGCTCCATGTCATCCAAATACCAATTCAAGACATGACTCCACGGTGGTATTCAAAGAGAAACTCAGGACTTCCCTGGTGGTGCAGTGGTTAAGAATCCACCTGCCAATGCAGGGGACATGGGTTTGATCCCTGGTCTGGGAAGATCGCACATGCTGTGGAGTAACTAAGCCCATGCACCACAACTACAGAGCCTGTGCTCTAGAACCTATGAGTCACAACTACTGAGCCCTCGTACCATAAGTACTGAAGCCCATCTGTCTAAAGCCTGTGCTCTGCAACGAGAGAAGCCACCGTAATTAGAAGCCATGCACTGCAACGAAGAGCAGCCCCAGCTCACTACAACTAGAGAAAGCCTGCTCACAGCAATGAAGATCCAATGCAGCCAAAAATAAATAAATAAAATATAATTAAACAAAAAACAAAGAGAAACTCATTTCTTACAGCTGAAGGGCTGACTATGTTGAAGACCAGGCCCAGAATCTGATAAGAGGACCAGCACTTCAGAGAAAGCTGGATTTGTTGTCTCAGCAAGTCTCCAACAGTAAAGTTGGACTCTGATAAGGAAGGACATCTCCATGGACACTTGTGGTATGCTGAAAAATGGTCCCACAGAAGATGTCCACACCCTTATCCTTAGAATCTTTGACTGTTACATCACATGGTGAAAACAGCAGGCGGTGGGGGAGCAGTCTTTGTAGATGTGATTAATTTCAAGATTGATGATAACAAGATTATCCTGGATTATCTGGTTGTGTCCTAAATGCAATTACATATACCCCTATAAGATGGAGGGAGATTTATTTTTTGTGCATAGAGAAGTCAATGTGAAGATGGAGCAGAGAGATATTTGAAGATCATTGTCTTGAAGAATGGGCATATTAATAATTTATGAGTCTTTTATGATAATTATCTGTTTCTCATTACTTAGTTCTGTCCATTTTTGCTTTATAATTTTGGAAATTGTTATCAGAGATTGCAGTCATAAGATTCTGATATATTCCTTTTGGATTATTGTTATTATCATTAGGATATGTCTCATCTCTACCTCTAACAGTATTTATTATTTTCACATCTTTTTCTGATGTCAGAATGTACATATTTTTACACATATTTTGTACATGATTTTAGTATTGCTACCCCAACTTTTGGTTTGTGTTTACATAGTATATAATTTTCATCCTTCTTCTTTCAAACATTATACTTTCTTATATTCAATATTTGTCTCTTTTATGAAGCATGACATTTTTAAGTGCATTCTGACAAGCTTAATCTTTTACTTGTAGTGTTTAGTCCATTTATAGTTGGTATAATTAAATAGATATCAGTAGGTACATCTACCATCATATTATTCTTTTTGTATTGGTCTATCTGTATTCTGTTCCATTTTCTATCATTGCTGCTTTCTTTTGGGTGAATAAATTTATGTCATTCATTTTCACCCTACAAGTAACTTGTTAGAAATACATATTTTAACTATTCTTCAGTTGTTACATAGAGATTATAATATGCATCTCACTACTGTCTAATGTGCTTTTGTAGTTTACTACTTCCTGATAGTGTTGCAATACACTTTTGTGTGTGTGTGTGTGTGTGTGTGTGTGTGTGTGTTACATGGGCCTCTCACTGTTTTGGCCTCTCCCGTTGTGGAGCACAGGCTCCAGATGTGCAGGCTCAGTGACCATGGCTCATGGGCCATGGCTGCTCCACGGCATGTGGGACCTTCCCAGACTGGGACATTGGCAGGTGGACTCTCAAACACTGCGCCACCAGGGAAGCCCTACAATATACATTTTAATCTGCATTTACTACCACTCACCTTTTTTGGTTATTGTCCTCCATTTTAATCCTACACACAATTTAACGTCAACTAGATTTTACTCTTTTCTACTTGTGTTTCCATGTTTTGTTTTGGGTAATTTTCTTCCTGCCTGAAAAGAAGATGTGGTACACATATACAATGGAATATTACTCAGCCATTAGAAGGAATGAAATGGGGTCATTTGTAGTGACGTGGATGGGATGGACCTAGAGACTGTCATACAGAGTGAAGTAAGTCAGAAAGAGAAAAACAAATATCGTATATTGATGCATATATGTGGAATCTAGAAAAATGGTACAGATGAACCTGTTTGCAAGGCAGAAATAGAGACACAGATGTAGAGAACAAATTTAAGGACACCAAGAGGGGAAAGGGGGGTGGGATGAATTGGGAGATGGGGATTGACATATGTACACTAATATGTATAAAATAGATAACTAATGAGAACCTACTATATAGCACAGGGAACTCCACTTCACTGTACAGTAGAAAATAACACAACATTGTAAAACAACTATACCCCAAAAAAAGTTAAGATAAAATAAAATAAGTAAAATAAATAAATCCTTTGATTGTTGTTTTTTTGGTGGAAGTCTTCTAGGGACAAATTTCTTCAGCTTTGTCTAAAAAAAATTTTATTTCACAATATTTTTAAGAAAAATTTCCACAGTGCTCAATATTCTTCTTTACTAGTTGTTATTTCATTTTGTTCTTCCAGCTTTATAGAGATACCAATCCTTTGCCTTCTCACTTTGAGAGTTTATATTAAGTCATATGTCACTCTCACTCTTGCCCTTAAAATGTAATGTGTCTTTTTCCCTCAGGCTGCTATTAGACTTATTCCTTTGCTTTTGCTTTTCAGCAGTTTTTCCATGATGTGCCTTTGTATAAATTTTTTTTTTGTATTTGTTTTGTAAGCAATTTGATGAGCTTCTGGAAACTATTTTAATATCTTCTATCAGTTTAAAAATTGTGTTATATCTCTTCAAATATTACTTTTGATCCATTATCTTTCTTTATATTTTCCTTCTGGGACTCCAATGGTACATAATTACTGGAAGCAAGTTGTACTTGTCATTTTCTTCTCGATTTTTAAAATTATGGTAAAATATACATAAACATATAATTTTAATCACCTTTAAGTGCTCAGTCTGTAGTATTAAATATATTCATAATACTGTGATACCATCACCATCAGCCATCTCTAAAACATTTCTCATCTTATAAAACTGAAATTCTATATCCATTAAATAATAACTCTCCATTTCCTTCTAATCTCAGCCCCTGGGAACCACTATTATACTTTCTGTCTCTATGTTTTTTCCTAAATATTTTTGATGCTATTATAAACGGAATCATTTATGTAATTTCCTTTGTGTATTGTCCATCATTAGTGTATAGAAATGCAACATTTTTGCACCTTTATTGAGATAATAATTGACATATACATCTTGTAAGTTTAAGGGGTTCAATGTGATTTGACCTATGTATACATTGTGAAATAATTAATAAAATTAGTTACATCCATCACCCCACATAGTTACCACTGTGTGTGTGTGTGTGTCTGTGTGTGTGGTGCAAACTTTAAAGATCTATTGTCTTAGGAACTTTCAATTATACAATACAGTATTGTTAACTATAGTCACCCTGCTCTGCATTAGTCCTCCAGAACTTATTCTTCTTATAATTGAAAGTTTGTACGTTTTAAACATCTCTATCCATTTCCCCTATACCCAAGCCACTGGCAAATACTAGTATACTCTCTGTTTCTATGAGTTGGGTTTTATTAATATACCAAATATAAGTGAGATCATACAGAATTTGTCTTTCTCTGTTACTTATTTCACTTACATAATGAGCTCAAGTTCCATAGTTCCATCCGTTTGCTGCAAAGGGCAGAATTACCTCCTTCATAGTAGAATATTATCTTTATACATCCATCTGTCAATGGATGTTGATTGTTTCCATATTTTGGCTATTATAAATAATGTTGCAATGAACATGAGAGTGCAGATATCTCCTTGAAACAATTATTTTATTTCCTTCAATTTATAACCAGAAATGGGATTGCCAGATCATATGGTAGTTCTACTTTTAATTTTTTGAGGAACTTTCATATTATTTTCCATAGTGCCTGTACAAATTTACACTTCTACCAACAGTACACAAGGGTTCCCTTTTTTCCACATCCTCATCAGCACTTGTAATTTCTAGTCATTTTGACAATAACCATTCTAACAGATTTGAGGCCATACCTATAGTAGTCCTTTTTTATATTTTGAGTTCCTCGATTATGTTTTTTTTTTTAAATTGGAGTATAGCTGCTTTACAATGTTGTGTTAATTTCTGCTCTACAATGAAGTGAATCAGCTATTTGCAAATGAAGCAACTGACAAAGGATTGAACTTCTAAATATACAAACAGCTTATGCAGCTCAGTATCTACTGTAACCTTGATTTGCATTTCCCTGATGATTAGTGAGGTTGGCTGTTTGTATATTTTCTCAGAATAAATGTCTATTCAGGTCCTTTGCCCATTTTATAATTGGGTTATCTGTTTTGTGATATTGTATGGGTTCCTTATACATTTTGGATCATAACTCCTTATCAGCTATATGATTTGCAAATATTTTCTCTCATTCTGTAGGCTACCTTCCCATTTTGTTGATTATTTTCTTTTGCTCTGCAGAAGCTTTTTAGCTTGATGTAGTTAATAATTTTTGTTTGTGTTGCTTGTGCTTTTGGTATCATTTCAAATTCTCCTTGCCAAGACCAATGTCAAAGAGCAAAAGTTGTCCCTATATTTTTGCCTAGGAGTTTTACAGTTTTAGGTATTATTTTTGTCTTTAATCCATTTCAAGTTAATTGTTTTGAATGGTGTAGTGTTTGGAGTTCACCTTCTTTCTTTTGCATGTGCATATCCATTTTTCCAGTCCCATTTATTGAAGAGACTATCTTTCCCATTGGGTACTGTTGGCTACCTTGTTATATATTATTTGACTGTATCTGCATGGATTCATTTCTGGGCTCTCAATTCTATTCTTTTTGACTATGTGTCTATTTTTATGCCAGTACCATACAGTTTTGATTACTGTAGCTGTGTAATATATTTTGAAGTGAAGAAGTGTGATGTCTCTAGCTTTGATCTTCTTTCTCAGGATTACTTTTGCTATTTGGGTTCTTTTGTGTTTCCATAACAATTTAGAGATTGTTTTGTCTATTTCTGTAAAAAAAAGAAAAAAAAGGCCTAGTGTATAGATCTTTCACCTCCTTGGTTAAATGTATTCCTAAATATTTTATGTTTTTGTGTATCTACTGGGAGTTGGATTGTTTTCTTTATTTCTTTTTCAGATAGTTTGTTGTTACCATATAGTGTTAGCATTTGTTGTTGATTTTATATTCTACAAATTTACTGAATTTGATCTTCCAAACAGACTTAACAGTTCATTTTGACAGAGAAAGACCTTCATCAGTCAGCTCAGCCTGGGGTACTGGGCTGGACAGCTTGTAGAATATCCCCAATATTTGAGCTCCACAAGGTTCCTAGTGAGCTATCTGAAGTGAGATGCTAGGGAGCCTCCTAGTGAGAGCCTGAAGGGCTGGGGAAGCTGGATATCCACCTTGATTTCTATTTTTCCCACTGAATTAGCCATAAAACAAACAGGGTTCTCTCAATTTGGTCCTGGGCTGGCCAGAGGGAGGGGCAGTGTTGTCGTAGTGGAACTGCTTCTCTTACCCTATGAATGCAGTCCTTCTCAGTCTCTGTTGTCCCAGATCCTGGGATTATCACAGTGGTGTCTTGTCTATGCATAGTTGCTAGATGATCTTATGAAGGAAACTGAAGTCAGGAAATAACTGTACTGCCATCTTGATGACATCACTCTCCACAATGAATCTAATTTTTATGTGTTGACTTAAATCCTGCTAAATTGCTGAATTCCTTTATTAGTCTTAACAATTTCTTTGTGGAATTTTTTTTCTACAAATAAGATATCATCTGCAAAGAGATAATATTATTTTTTCCCTCCCAATTTGTAGCAGAAGCAGACATCCTTGCCTTTTTCCTGATCTTAGAGGAAAAGATTTTAGTCTTTCACCATTGAGTATGATGTTAGCTGTGGGTTTTTCATGTATGGCTTTTATTATGTTGACATAGTTTTCTTTTATTTTTAGTTCATTGAGTGTTTTCATCATGAAAGTGTGTTGAATTTTGCCAAATGATTTTTGTGCATCAATTGAGTTGATCATATGTCTGTTTTCTTCTTCATTTCTCAATGTGGTGTATTATGTTGATTGATTTTGGTATGTTGAACCATGTTTGCATTTCAGGAATAAATCCCACTTGGTCATAGTTTAAAATCGTTTTAATATCCACTGAATTCAGTTTGGTAGAATTTTGTTGAGGACTCTTGCATCAATGTTTACCAAGGATATTGTTCCGTAGTTTTTGCTTTGTTTTATTTTGTTTTTCCTTCTAGTGTCTTTGGCTGGCTTTAGTATCAAGAAAATGTCTTCAAAGAATGAGTTAGGAAGTGTTCTCTTTAATTTTTTGAAAAAATAATAGTTTAAGAAGGATTATGTTATTTCTTCTTTAAATGTTTGTTAGAATTCATAACTAAAGCCATCAGGCTCATGTTTTTTTCTTTTGGGAGAGTGTTTTATTACTGTGTAGTGTGAGCCCTGACAGCTTTTAAATTTCTTTTTCTTCCTGTTTTGTAATGCAAGTGCCTGATTTAACCTTTCATTTTAGAGGCATTCTCTTCAAAGATGGCTACCTCAGATAAACACATTGTCAGTCACAGGACTAGATAAAGAGCCAGGCCACTTCCTCTCACTAAGGCTCCTTTGTTTTAGCGATCTTGGTTCATTTCAACATCTAACCATTTGGGCTGCTTGTTTCTTTTATGTTTTTGTTTTTGTTTTGTTTTGTTTTTTCCTCTTTTCATGCTTTAAATTCCCACTCTTAAGTGGTAAATTCCCCAATAATTAGAAAGTACCTGAATCCCTAGGCTCCACCCTTGACCCTAACAAAAGTAGAACCCCCAGCCTATGTTTTTTTGTCTCTCTCTACTTACAACCTCACTGTGTGACCCAGATGTACTGTGTAATTTCTAGGTCTTATAAGTAACAACTCTCTATTTTTTCAAAGATTCCAGATGGTTATTGCTATAGGTCATTTTCCAATCATCATAAGAACCACAAGGGTCAACAACAACACTGTTTATTAATAGGATGAGACTTGCACAAAACATAATTCTTCAATGTCCTTACTAGTTATAGATAAATTCAGATTTTTTATTTCTTCTTGATTTAATCTTAGTCTGTTTTGTGTTTCTATGAATTTGGTCATTTCATCTTTGTTATGCAATTTGTTGGCATACAATCATTCATAGTCCTCTCTTATAATCCTTTTTATTTCTGTAGAATCAGTAGCAATGTCCCCAATTTTATTTATAATTTTAGTGATTTGAGTATTCTCTCTTCTTTCGTAATCCATCTGGTTAAAGGTTTATCAATTATTTTGACCTTTTCAAAAAGTCAACTTTAGGTTTCATTAATTTTCTCTGTATTTTTTCTATTTCTATGTCATTTATCTCTGCTCTAATCTGTATTATTTCTTTTCACTAATAGTTTTTGGTTTAGTTTTTTTTTTTTTTTTCTAGTTACTTACATTTTAAAATTAGGCTGTTTCAGATCCTTCTTATTTTTTAACTTAAGCCTTTATAGCTATAAAATTCCTCATTAGCACTGCTTTTTCTGTATTCCATAAGTTTTGGTATGCTGTTTTCATTTTCATGCATCTCTAAGTATTTTCTAATTTCCCTTGTGATTTCTTCCTTGATCCATTTATTGTTTAAGAGTGTATTTTTTATTGTCACAAATTTGTGACTTTTTGGTTCTGATATTGATTTCTAACTTCACATAGTGATTGGAAAAGATACTTTATAAGATATAATGTCTTTAATTTTATTGAAAACTAAATTGTAGCTTAACATATGGTTGATCCTGGAAAATGTACAATATCTACTTGAGAAAAATGTGTATATTCTATAGTTGTTGCATAGAGGGTTCTGTACATGTTTGTTAAATATAGCTGGTTTATTATATTACGTTTTCTATTTCCTTACTTATCTTCTGTCTGGTTGTTCTACTCATTATTTAGAGCTGGGTATTGAAGTCTTTAACTATTTTTGTAGAACTATCTATTTCTCCCTTCAATTCTGTCAATTTTTGATTCATATAATTTAATGATCTGTTATTAGGTGTGTAAATGCTTTGATTGTAATATCTTCTTGCTATATTGAAACTTTTACTAATATATTATGTATTTCTTTGTCTTTTATAACTTTTTTTTTCATTTATAGACTCTTGCCTAACATTGGTATTGCAATGCTTGCTCTCTTTTGTTATTATTTCCATGAAATATCTTTTTCCATCCTTGTTTGTGAAGAGTCACTTCTCTGTTGTTTTCAGGAGTCTCCTTTTGTATTTGTCTTTTGAAAGTTTTATTATACTCTGTTTTAGTGTGGGTCTCCTTGAGTTCATGATACTTGGAATTTATTGAGCTTTGCAGATATTTAATTCACATCTTTCATTAAATTTGGAAAGTTTTCACCCATTATTTCATTAAATATTTATGTGCCCCTTTCTCTCTCTCTTCTGGGACTCCTGTAATGCATCTGTTGATATTTTTGATGGTTTTTCACAGGACCCTTAGTCTCTAGTCACTTTTCTTTAATCTCTTTTCTTTCTGTTCCTCAGATTTGATCATTTTTAGCCTTGTATTCTAGTTCACTAATTCTTCTTCTTGCTCAAATCTGCTTTTGTACACTTCCAGTGAATTTTTCATTTCATTTGTTACACTTTTGAGTCCCAGAATTTCTTTTTGGTTTCCTTCTAGGTTTTCTATTTATTTATTAATATTTTTATTTTGTTCATACATTGTTTTCATGACTTTCTCCACAACCTTCTCTAAATCTTTAAGCATCTGTAAGACAGTCATTTTAAAGTTTTTGTGAGGTAGCTCCATTATCAAATCTTTTTAAGGGAATATTTCTATTGATTTATTTTCCTTTCAATTGGCCATACTTTCCTGTCTCCTTGTCTGCTTTGGGGCTTTGCTGTTCTTGTTGTTGTTGTTAAAAATTGGATATTTGAATCTAATAATGTGGTAACTCTGGAAATCAGATTCTCTTCCTTCCAGGGTGTTTTGTTTATTTCCTTTGTATTGTTTTTGCCTTTTTGACTGTTGCAGTCTATCTCTGGGCCAAGGATAAGTCTAAGATGTAAAATTAAGGTCTTAACAGGTATTTTTTGAGCTTTTCCTTTCTTTGGGCAAGCATGGTAACTTTCTAATTTCCCATATATATGTAGTTGATTTTGAATGTCTTAGTCTTTAATGTCTGACTCCCAAAAGGGAAAACTGAAGGGGAAGGAAATAAGGATATCAGAGTTGTAAAGCTTCTAGAAGTTACTTCAGCTGAAGAGGTGGGATATTGCGACAATGGGAGAAAGTGTAACAACGACGGCTGCCAGCCTCTTTGTACCTCTGAGAATCAGAAACAGCAATTAGTGAGCAGGATGCAGCTGTCCGATATTTGGAGAGCAGGGTCATTTTTGTCCACACTGTCCCTCACAAACTGTGTGCAAGCTGCTCCAGAACACACTGCCATAGGGCTGGGAGTGGGAGATGGGTAGTTGTTTCTATGCCAAAAGTTTAAATTGATCAAGGTTAAGCACAATTTACTGTCACATCTTCCCCCTTTGAAGTTGCAAGCCTTCCAGAGTTTCTAGAGTTACAAAATTGTTATATCAGACAGATTCTGCTGGTTCAATTGTAAGTAAGGAGTCAGATCTCCATGCTTTATACTTTGCATCTTCTCAGAATCCTCTTTATTTGTCTTTTACACTCTGTTCTGTATTACTCAACCCTTTTCAGCCTGTCATTATTTGGGAATGTACTCTATTTACAGATCTTCTACAGTACTTAATATATGTTTGCATATTCAGAAGAAAGTAGTCATGTATACTGACATTATCAATAGTAATGACTTCAACAATTATTACCTAAGGAAAATAGAGCTTAAAAGAGTAATAGGGTGTTATTTATACGTGATTAGGTTTCTAAACCGCTTCATTTTGGGCTTAAATTTCTGCCAGTTTTGAGTGATAATTATGATTATAATAGACCATATTGACTCAGAGTCTTTATAGGCTGCTTATGTACTGCCAAAAATAAAGGCTCTTGATAATATAAAAATATAATATGACCTTCATACCATAAAAGAAAAATGATATTGAAAGTATGTTCTTTGCTAGTAAGGAAATGTGTTTTGTGCTTAAAATATTTAATTACCAGCAACTTGAATGTTGTCTATTGCTAACATTTTATTTTGCAGATTCAGCTTTTTATTTCCTTATGTGTATAATTTATGTCATTTTTAAAATTTATCAATAGTGTGTTTAATACTTAGGAAAAAACATTACCAGTTTATGTAATTCTAATTAATCTCCCAATTGAGACAAATGGAATAATAATGGGTATTTGAAGGTAAATACAAAGAGAAGGACATTTAGAGGGAAAAATGCAGCTGTATAGGCTTGATTGACCCAAGATGTCGTCCATTTTTTTTCTAGGAGTAACAGCATGTATCATTCATCAGTTCCCCCTGCTTTAGTTACAATCCAGCATCATAAGCTAATTAGATGGTTAATTTCAATTGGCAGGACTGTGGCAAGGCATACCCTTTATTCATATTTGTTTAATGGAAGACAGCTTTAATGATTTCCTGGAATATTAGGCTGCATGAGAATGTTACCAGTCTGTCATCTCTATACATCTCTGAGCATCTCAAGGTCTTTTATAATTAAAATCATATGACTTTGTAAATTGTGTAAGTTACTTTAGTTATGTCAAAGCTCATTGAATAATGAGCACTTCCTCCTTGCTAAATTTTCAAGGTGCTTTTGACCAATTCAGTCCTAACCCCACCACTTCATATTTATGCTCATGCACAGAACATTGCTCATATTCTCTACAAGTGTGCTATTTTTCTCCTAGCAATAATTCTTCCCTACTCTCTCACTATAGAAATTGAAATGCACATACTCTTTGGTTTAAACAGTCTTTTAATCTCCACTAAGCATTCTTTGTTAGTTTTGTTTTTCTCCATCTCCACATGTAAGCAAAGTAATTTTGTTGTTTGTGAGAAAGCAATGATTATTTTATCTAAGACATAAACACATTGCTCAGCAGTAGGCCCATGGCTTCTATATAGTGCAAGTGGAATATGCAATATTCTTGCTAAAATACATTTATTCATGATACAGCTCAGACTAAGAGAAACAGACAAAATTAAATTTTTGAATATAATAGCATTGTCCCTCAACACAAAAGACTAAAGAAGAGAGATTTTTGGTTATGAATGCCACAATATTATCCCAACATATGGTGATAAATTGTTGTGTAGTATTGTAAAGGTTTTGTCAGTAGTCACACTGTTACCTAGGATAATTTCCTTGAATTCAAACTCTCTATTATATGAAGAAATAAAAATGATTAATGATTTGGTATTCAGTCAGCTCTATTTAAGTGACCCATACAAACCCTAACACTTCCTCTCTTTAGTGGTTTCCTCTCCAGGAATGGCACAATAGAAGGAGAGAAGAATCACAGACTTTGCATGCTGCCAGCCCAAGGAACAGGGGATAAATAGATATAGCAATTAACAATGAATAACTCCCCTCACAGAATCATTCCTAGAGAAATGATCACACTTTAATCTGGCAGACACCCCTAACCCCTTAGACACAAATACATACACAAAACACACACACGTCATCCCTTCTGGTTTGCTTGGTAAAGCAAGTAACAGAGATACAGGCAAAGATGGTAGGGTAGAAAGACCCTGAGCTCACCTCCTCTCATGGGCACACCAAAATTACAACTATCAATGAAAAAGACCAGAACATACCCCCTAAAAAAATCTTTTACAACTAAAGATACAAAGAAGTAACCAGAATATGATGGGTAGGAGGGACAGAGTCACAATATAGTCAGGTCCCATATCCCTGGGAAGATGATCCATATATAAGAGAATTATTACAATTGCAGAGCTTCACTCAAAGTAATGAGGGGACTGAGCCCCTTGAAAGACTCCCCAGCTAAGAGGTCCCACACCTGGAAGATGAGATCTCAGAGCATTTGGCTTTTTTTGTGTGTGTCAATTTTATTTTATTTATTTTTTTATATAGCAGGTTCTTATTAGTCATCAATTTTACACATATCAGTGTATACATTTTAATCCCAATCACCCAATTCATCACACCACCATCTCCACACCCCCAGAATTTTGCCCCTTAGTGTCCATATGTTTTTTCTCTACATCTATGTCTCAAATTCTGCCCTGCAAACCAGTTCATCTGTACCATTTTTCTAGGTTCCACATACATCTGTTAATATACAATATTTGTTTTTCTCTTTCTGACTTACTTCACTCTGTATGACACTCTCTAGATCCATCCACATCTCAACAAATGACACAATTTCGTTCATTTTTATGGCTGAGTAATATTACATTGTATATATGTACCATTCATCTGTCAATGGGTATTTAGGTTGCTTCCATGACGTGGCTATTGTAAATAGTGCTGCAATGAACATTGGGGTGCATGTGTCTTTTTGAATTATGGTTTTCTCTGAGTATATGTCCAGGAGTGGGATTGCTGGATCATATGGTAATTCTATTTTTAGTTTTCTAAGGAACCTCCATACTGTTCTCCATAGTGGCTGTATCAATTTACATTCCCACCAACAGTGCAAGAGGGTTCCCTTTTCTCCACACCCTTTCCAGCATTTGTTGTTTGTAGATTTTCTGATGATGCCCATTCTAACTGGTGTGAGGTGATACTCATTGTAGTTTTGATTTCTCTAATAATTAGTGATGTTGAGCAGTTTTTCATGTGCTTCTTGGACATTTGTATGTCTTCTTTGGAGAAATGTCTCTTTAGGTCTTCTGCCCAGTATTGAATTGGGTTGTTTGTTTTTTTTAATATTGGACTGCATGAGCTGTTTATATTTTTTGGAGATTAATGTTTTGGCCGTTGATTTGTTTGCAAATATCTTCTCCCATTCTAAGTGTTGTCTTTTCATCTTGTTCCTGGTTTCCTTTGCTGTGCAAAAGATTTTAGGTTTCATTAGGTCCCATATGTTTATTTTTGTTTTTATTTCCATTACTCCAGGAGATGGCTCAAAAAAGGTCTTGCTGTGATTTATGTCAAAGAGTGTTCTTCCTATGTTTTCCTCTAAGAGTTTTATAGTGTCTGGTATTACATTTAGGTGTCTAATCCATTTTGAGTTAATTTTGTGTATGGTGTTAGGGAGTGTTCTAATTTCATTCTTTTACATGTAGCAGTCCAGTTCTCCCAGCACCACTTATTGAAGAGACTGTATTTTCTCCATTGGTTATCCTTGTCTCCTTTTTCATAGATAAGTTAACCATACGTGTGTGGGTTTATCTCTAGGCTTTCTTTGCTGTTGCATGATCTATATTTCTGTGTTTGGGTCAGTACCATATAGTTTTAATTGCTGTAGCTTTGTAGTATAGTCAAGTCCAGGAGCCTGATTCCTCCAGCTCCATTTCTTTCCCCTCAAGACCGCTTTGGCGATTTGGGGTCTCTTGTGTCTCCATACAAATTTTAAGTTATTTTGTTCTAGTTATGTAAAAAATGCCATTGGTATTTTGATAGGGATTGCATTGAATCTGTAGATTGCTTTGGGTAGTATAATCATTTTCACAATGTTGATTCTTCCAATCCAAGAACATGATATATTGCTCCATCTGTTTGTTTCACCTTTAATTCTTTTCATCAATGTCTTATAGTTTTCTGCATACAGGTCTTCTGTCTCCCTAGGTAGGTTTATTCCTAGGTATTTTATTATTTTTGTTGAAATGGTAAGTGGGAGTGTTTCCTTAATTTCTCTTTCATATTTTTCATCATTAGTGTATAGGAATGCAAGAGATTTCTGTGCATTAATTTTGTATCCTGCAACTTTTCCAAATTCATTGATTAGCTCTAGCAGTTTTCTGGTAACATCTTTAGCATTCTCTATGTATAGCGTCATGTCATCTGCAAACAGTGACAGTTTTACTTCTTTTCCAATTTGTATTCCTTTTACTTCTTTTTCTTCTCTGATTGCCATGGCTAGGACTTCCAAAACTATGTTGAATAATAGTGGTGAGAGTGGACATCTTTGTCTTGCTCCTGATCTTAGAAGAAATTCTTTCAGTTTTTCACCATTGAGAATGATGTTTGCTCTGGGTTTGTCATATATGGTCTTTATTATGTTGAGGTAGGTTCCCTCTAAGTCCACTTTCTGGAGAGTTTTTATCATAAATGGTGTTGAATTTTGTCAAAAGCTTTTTCTGCATCTATTAAGATGATCATATAGTTTTTATTCTTCAATTTGTTAATATGGTGTATCACATTGACTGCTTAGTGTATATCTAAGTATCCTTGCATCCCTGGGATAAATCCCACTTGATCGTGTTGTATGATCTTTTTAATGTGTTGTTGGATTATGTTTGCTAGTATTTTGCTGAGGATTTTTACATCTATATTCATCAGTGATATTGGTCTGTAATTTTCTTTTACTGTAGTATCTTTGTCTGGTTTTGGCATCAGAGTGATGGTGGCCTCATAGGATGAGTTTGGGAGTATTCCTTCCTCTGTAAATTTTTGTAAGAGTTTGAGAAGGATGGGTGTTAGTTCTCTAAATGTTTGATAGAAGTCACCTGTGAAGCCATCTGGTCCTGGACTTTTGTTTGTTGGAAGATTTTTAATCACAGTTTCAATTTCATTACTTGTGATTGGTCTGTTCATATTTTCTTTTTCTTCCTGGTTCCATCTTGGAAGGTTTTACCTTTGTAAGAATTTGTCCATTTCTTCTAGGTTGTCCATTTTATTGCCATAGAGTTGCTTGTAGTAGTCTCTTAAGATGTTTTGTATTTCTCTGGTATCTGTTGTAACTTCTCCTTTTGCATTTCTAAGTTTATTGATTTGAGTCCTCTCCCTCTTTTTCTTGATGAGTCTGGCTAAAGGTTTATCAATTTTGTTTATCTTCTCAAAGAACCAGCTTTTAGTATCATTGATCTTTGCTTTTGTTTCTATTTCATTTATGTCTGCTCTGATCTTAATGATTTCTTTCCTTCTGCTAACTTTGAGTTTTGTTTGTTCTTCTTTCTCTAGCTCCTTTAAGTGTAAGGATAGATTGTTTATTTGAGATTTTTCTTCTTTCTTGAGGTAGGCTTATATAGCTATAAACTTCCCTCTTAGAACTGCTTTTGTTGCATCCCATAGGTTTTACATCATCGTGTTTTCATTGTTATTTGTCTGTAGGTATTTTTTGATTTCCTCTTTGATTTATTCAGTGATCTCTTGGTTATTTAGTAACGTATTGTTTAACCTCCAGGTGTTTGTGTTTTTTACGTTTCTTTTCCCTGTAATTCATTTCTAATCTCATAGCATTGTGGTTAGAAAAGATGCTTGATATGATTTCAATTTTCTTAAATTTACTGAGGCTTGATTTGTGACACAAGATGTGGTCGATTTTGGAGAATATTCCATGAGCACTTGAGAAGAAAGTGTAATCTGCTGTTTTTGGATGGAATGTCCTATAAATATCAATTAAATATATCTAGTCTATTCTGTCATTTAAAGCTTCTGTTTCTTTATTTATTTCCATCTTGGATGATCTGTCCATTAGTGTGAGTGAGAGGTTAAACTTCCCCACTATTATTGTACCACCTTCAATTTCCTCTTTTATAGCTTTTAGCAGTTTCCTTATGTATTGAGGTGCTCCTATGTTTGGAGCATATATATTTATAATTGATATATCTTCTTCTTGGATTGATCCCTTGATCATTGTATAGTGTCCTTCCTTGTCTCTTGTAACATCCTTTATTTTAAAGTCTATTTTATCTGATATGAGTATTGCTACTCCAGCTTTCTTTTGATTTCCATTTGCATGGAATATCTTTTTCCATCCCCTCACTTTCAGTCCATACGTGTCCCTAGGTCTGAAGTGGGTCTCTTGTAGATAGCATATATATAGGTCTTGTTTTTGTATCCATTCAGCAAGCCTGTGTCTTTTGGTTGGAGCATTTAATCCATTCATGTTTAAGGTAATTATCGATAGGTATGTTCCTATGACCACTTTCTTAATTGTTTTGTATTTGTTTTTGTAGGTTCTTTTCTTCTCTTGTGTTTCCCACTTCGAGAAGTTACTTTAGCATTTGTTGTAGAGCTGGTTTGGTGCTGCTGAATTCTCTTAGCTTTTGCTTGTCTGAAAAGCTTTTGATTTCTCCATCGAATCTGAATGAGATCCTTGCTGGGTAGAGTAATCTTGGTTGTATGTTCTTCCTTTTCATCACTTTCAGTATATCATGCCACTCTCTTCTGGCTTGTAGAGTTTCTGCTGAGAAATCCGCTGTTAACCTTATGGGAGTTCCCTTATATCTTATTTGTTGTTTTTCCCTTGCTGCTTTCAATAATTTTTCTTTGTCTTTAATTTTTGCCATTTTGATTACTATGTGTCTCGGCATGTTTCTCCTTGGGTTTATGCTGTAAGGTTCTCTCTGTGCTTCCTGGACTTGGGTGGCTATTTCCTTTCCCATGTTAGGGAAGTTTATGACTATAATCTCTTTAAATATTTTCTTGGGTCCTTTCTCTCTTCTCCTTCTGAGACCCCTATAATGCAAATGTTGTTACATTTAATGTTGCCCCAGAAATCTCTTAGGGTGTCTTCATTTATTTTCATTCTTTTCTCTTTATTCTGTGCTGCAGCAGTGAATTCCACCATTCTGTCTTCCAGGTCACTTATCCGTTCTTCTGCCTCAATTATTCTGCTATTGATTCCTTCTAGTGTGGTTTTCATTTCAGTTTTTATATTGTTCATCTCTGTTTGTTTGTTCTTTAATTCTTCTAGGTCTTTGTTAAATATTTCTTGCATCTTCTTGATATTTACCTCCATTATTTTTCCGAGGTCATGAATTATCTTCACTATCATTATTCTGAATTCTTTTTCTGGAAGGTTGCATATCTCCACTTCATTTAGTTGTTTTTCTGGGGTTTCATCTTGTTCCTTCATCTGGTACATAGCCCTCTGCCTTTAATTTTGTCTATCTTTCTGTGAATTTGGTTTTTGTTCCACATGCTGCAGGATTGTAGTTCTTGCTTCTGCTGTCTGCCCTCTGGTGGATGTGGCTATCTAAGAGGCTTGTGCAAGCTTCCTGGTGGGAAGGTCTGGTGGTGGGTAGAGCTGACTGCTGCTCTGGTAGGCAGAACTCAGTAAAACTTTAATCCACTTGAATGCTGATGGGTGGGACTGGGTTCCCTCTCTGTTGGTTGTTTGGCCTGAGGTAACCCAACACTGGAGCCTACCTGGGCTCTTTGGTGAGACTAATGACAGACCCTTGGAGGGCTCATGCCAAGGAGTACTTCCCGGAACTTCTGCTCTCAGTGTCCTTGTTCCCATGGTGAGCCACAGCCATGCTCCACCTCTGCAGGAGGCCATCCAACACTAGCCGGTAGGTCTGGTTCAGTCTCTCCTGGAGTCACTGCTCCTTCCCCTGGGTCCCGATGCACATACTACTTTATGTGTGCTCTCCAAGAGTGGAGTCTCTGTTTCCCCCTGTCCTGTTGAAGTCCTGTAATCAAATGTCACTAGCCTTCAAAGTCTGATTCTCTAGGATTTCCTCCTTCTGTAGCTGGACCACAAGGTTGGGAAGCCTTACATTGGGCTCAGAAACTTCACTCTAGTGGGTGCACTTTTGTGGTATAAGTGTCCTCCAGTCTGTGAGTCACCCACCCAGCAGTTATGGCATTTGATTTTATTGTGATTGCACCCCTCCTACCGTCTCATTGTGCCTTCTCCTTTGTTTTGGATGTGGGGTATCTATTTTGGTGAGTTCCAGTGTCTTCCTTTCAATGATTGTCCAGCAGCTAGTTGTGATTCTGATGTTCTCACAAGAGAAGGTGAGAGCACGTACTTCTACTCCACCATCTTGGTTCAGTATCTCCAAGCATTTGGCTTTGAATGTCAGTCAGGCTTACTTTCAGGAGTCTCAGAGGGCTGGAGAAAATAGAAACTTTACTCTTAGAGGGTGCACAAAATATCTCACATGCTCACATGTTCAGAGGCAGTAATTTGAAAGGGTCCTGGTTCAGATCTACCTGCTGGAGTGTCTCCCATGGAGACAGGAAGTAACCACACTTCAACCTGAGGATGAAGACACTAGTGATAACCATTTCTGGAGGGGTCAATCTATCATGTAGAAATTGATTCTAGCAAGAACCATTTTAGAATCCTCCTTATGGTTTATTAGCCTTAAGACACTGACCTGTCCTGAAATAAAAGTCTATAGGTGTTAGTGCTGGGGTGCCACAGGCCAATTAAGTAACTGGGCAGAGACACAGCCCCATCTACACACAGACAGGCAGCCTTAAGAGTTACTGAGCCCACAGTCACCATGAGGAACCAGGCTTCCCATCAGAGGGCCCAAGATCCAGCCCCACACAACAGTGTCTAGGCACTAACCTGGGAATCTGAAGGCCCTGCAGTCAAAAACCCTGGGACCCAGCTCCATCCACCAGTTAGCCTGCTGTAGCTTCAGGAGAAACCTCACTCACTAAGGGGCAGACACCACATACAAGATAACAGCAGCTCTGTATGTTGAAAACTGCCCACCCACTGGTAGGTCAGATACTACCTTGGTAACAGCTAGTTTCTGACCTCACCCACTAGCAGTCCAACACAAGCTTTGGGACCCCACAGCCAACTGTGTCAGGAACCAGCCCAACCAACGAGTGATCGAACATCAACTCTGAGACCCCTGGTCCATGAAACCAGATCCCAAGAACTGACTCTGGCCACGAGTGGGCTGGCACTATCCCCAGGACCTAATTTTTCCAGCCAGTGTGTGGGCAAGAGCCCCAGGGTCCCCTGGACCCTGATTCTGCCCATCAATGAGCCAGCACTAGCCACAGATACCCCCAAGATTCCCCAGTCATCTGCCCCATGACCCAACCCCACCAACCAGCAGCTGGTAGCTTCTACAGAAGACAGAGACTGACAACCGATCAGGCCAGAGACCAACCAAGCATAACAGACTGTCCATAGTACTCAGTCCACTATGATAAAACAAACTACACGGCCCACAGGAGGCAAGCCTAGAACATATAGATTTGGTGAGGAGAGTGGAATATGCTGATGGGACACATAGGATGTCTCCTACAAAAGATCACTTTTCCAAAATTGGGAAATGTAACCTACCTATCATTTGCATAGAGATAAAAACTTAGGCAAAATGAGGAGACAGAGGAACATATTCCAAACTAAGGAACAAAATAAAACTCCAGAAGAAGAACTAAGTGAAGTGGTGATAGGCAGTCTCCCAAGAAATAGTTCAGGGTAGTGATCATAAAGGTTATCAAAGAACATGGGAGAAGAATGGATGCACAGGGCAAAAATTTAGAAATTTTTTAAAAAAGAGTCAGAAAATATAAAGAACAACTAATCAGAGATGAACAATACAATAATTGAAATGAAAAATACACTAGAAGGACACAACAGTAGACTAAATGGTACAGAGGAAGGGATCAATGAGCTGTAAGAAAGAGTAGTGGATGTAACTGACTCTGAGCAACAAAAAAGAAAGGATAATGAAAAAAAATGAGGACAGTTTAAGACACCTCTGACACAACACCAAGCACACTAATATTCACATTATAGAGTCCCAGAAGGAGAAGAGAAAAGGAAAGGCTTAAGAACATATTTGAAGACATAAGTGCTGAAAACTTCTCTAATTTGGGAAAGGAAACAAACATCAAAGTCCAGGAAGCATAGAGATTCCCATACAGGATTAACCCACAGAGGAACACACCAAGATACATTGCATTTTAAAAAGCAAAAATTAAAGATAAGGAGAGAATATTAAAAGCAGCAAGGGAAAAGCAACAAATAATATACTAGGGAACACCCTTAAGGCTATCACTGAATTTTCAGCAGAAACTCTGCAGGACAGAAAAGAGTGGAGTGATATATTTAAAATTATGAAAGACAAAAACCTACAACAAAAAATATTCTATCTGGCAAGGCTCTCATTCACATTTGATGAAAATATCAAAAACTTTAAAGACAAACAAAAGTTAAAGGAGTTCAGAACCATTAAGAAATGTTAGAGGGATTTCTTCTAAGCAAAAAAGAAAAGGCCACAACTAGAAACATAAAAATTACAAATGAAAAAAGTTCATCACTAAAGACTAATATACAGTGAAGGGAGAAAATCATCCAAATGCTACACAAGCTAGTAGGAAGGATAAAGACAAAAATACTAAAATCAGAGAGGGGGAAGATGGTGAAAGATTAAGACGCTGAGATCACCTTCCTCCCCACAGATACATCAGAGATACATCTACACGTGGAACAACTCCTACAGAACACCCATTGAATGCTGGCAGAAGACCTCAGACCTCCCAAAAGGAAAGAAACTGTTTCCTGGTGAACAAGGAGAGGGGATTAAGAGTGCTGCTTAAAGGAACTCCAGAGATGGGTGCAAGCTGCGGCTATCAGCGTGGACCACAGAGATGGGCATGAGATGCTAAGGCTGCTGCTGCTGCCACCAAGAAGCCTGTGTGCGAACACAGGGCACTATCCCCACCTTCCCGCCCAGGAGCCTGTGCAGCCCACTACTGCCAGGGTCCCGTGACCCAGGGACAATTTCTCTGGGAGAACACACAGCGCACCACAGGCTGGTGCAACATCATGCTGGCCTCTGCCACTGCAGGCTTACCAGGCACTCCGTGCCCCACCATCCACCTGGCCTGAGTGAGCCAGAGCTCCCGAAACAGCTGCTCCTTTAATCCCCTCCTGTCTCAGTGAAGAACAGACGCCCTGCAGTGACCTACACACAGAGGTAGGGCCAAAATCCAAACCTAAAGCCTGGAAGCTGTGCAGACAAAGAAGAGAAAGGGAAATTTCTCCCAGCAGCCTCAGGAGCAGCGGATAAAATCTCCACAATCAACTTGATGTAGCCTGCATCACTGGAATACCTGAATAGACAATGAATCATCCCAAATTGAGGAGGTGGACTTTGAGAGCAAGATATATTATTTTTTCCCCTTTTCCTCGTTTAGTGAGTGTGTATGTGTATGCTTCTGTGAGATTTTGCCTGTATGGCTTTGCTTTCACCATGTATCCTAGGGTTATTTCCATCCATTTTCTTTTTTTTTGTTGTTTGTTTGTTTGTTTTTTTATTAAAATTTTCTTTCTTAATAATTATTTTTTATTTTAATAACTTTATTTTATTGTCATTCTGTCTTTCTTTCTACTTTTTCTCCCTTTTATTCTGAGCCATGTGGATGAAAGGCTCCTCCTGCTGCAGCCAGGAGTCACTGCTGTGCCTCTGAGGTGAGAGACCCAACTACAGGACACTTGTCCACAAGATACCTCCCACCTCCACATAATATCAAATGGCGAAAAGCTCCCAGAAATCTCCATCTCAACACCAAAACCCAGCTTCACTCAACGACCAGCAAGCTACAGTGCTGGACACCCTATGCCAAACAACTAGCAAGACAGGAACACAGCAAAACACATTAACAGAGAGGCTGCTGAAAAAATCATAAAAAGGCCACTGACACCCCAAAACACACTGCCAGACGTAGACCTGCCCACCCGAAAGACAAATTCCAGCCTCAACCACCAGAACACAGGCACTAGTCCCCTCCACCAGGAAGCCTACACAACACACTGAACCAACTTTAGCCACTGGGGACAGACACCAAAAACAACGTGAACTACAAACCTGCAGACTCCAGAAAGGAAACCCCAAACACAGTAAGATAAGCAAAATGAGAAGACAGAAAAACACACAGGAGATGACAGAGCAAGATAAAAACCCACCAGACCTAACAAATAAAGAGTAAATAGGCAGTCTACCTGAAAATGAATTCAGAATAATGATAACAAAGATGACCCAAAATCTTGGAAATAGAATAGAGAAAATGCAAGAAACATTTAACAAGGACTTAAAAGAACTAAAGAGGAAGGAAGCAACAATGAAAAACACAAAAAATGAAATTAAAAATAATCTAAAAGGGATCAATAACAGAATAACTGAGGCAGAAGAACGGATAAGTAAGCAGAATGAAAACAAAGGAGAATGAAACAAAATGAGGACAGTTTAAGACACCTCTGGAACAACATCTGGAAGATAAAAGAGTGGAAATAACTACTGCAGAGCAGAATAAAGAAAAAAGAAGGAAAAGGACTGAGGACAGTCTCAGAGACTTCAGGGAAAAAACTAAGTGAACCAACATTTGAAGTATAGGGGTTCCAGAAGAAGAGGAGAAAAAGTAAGGGACTCAGAAAATATTTAAAGAGATTTCAGTTGAAAACTTCCCTAATATGGGAAAAGAAATAGTTAATCAAGTCCGGAGAGCACAGAGAGTGCCATACAGGATAAATCCAAGGAGAAACATGCCAAGACACCTATTAATCAAACTGTCAAAAATTAAATACAAAGAAAACATATTAAAAGCAGCAAGGGAAAAACAACAAATAACACACAAGAGAATCCCCATAAGGTTAACAGATGATCTTTCAGCAGAAACTCTGCAAGCCAGAAGGGACTGACAGGACATATTTAAAGTGATGAAGGAGAAAAACCTACAACCAAGATTACTCTACCCAGCAAGGATCTCATTCAGATTTGATGGAGAAATTAACACCTTTACAGACAAGCAAAAGCTGAGAGAGTTCAGCACCACCAAACCAGCTTTACAACAAATGCTAAAAGAACTTCTCTAGGCAAGAAACACAAGAGAAGGAAAAGACCTACAATAACAAACCCAAAACAATTAAGAAAATGGAAATAGGAACATACATATCAATAATTACATTAAATGTAAATGGATTAAATGCTCCTACCAAAAGACACAGACTGGCTGAATGGATACAAAAACAAGACCCATATATATGCTGTCTACAAGAGACCAATTCAGACCTAGGGACACACAGAGTCTCAAAGTGAGGGGATGGAAAAAGATATTCCATGTAAATGGAAATCAAAAGAAAGCTGGAGTAGCAATTCTCATATCAGACAAAATAGACTTTAAAATAAAGACTATTACAAGAGACAAAGAAGGATACTACATAATGATCTAGGGATTGATACAAGAAGGTTTAACAACTGTAAATATTTATGCATCCAACATAGGAGCACCTCAATACATAAGGCAAATACTAACAGCCAGAAAAGGGGAAATTGACAGTAACACAATCATTGCAGGGGACTTTAACACCCCACTTTCACCAATGGACAGATCATCCAAAATGAAAATAAATAATGAAACACAAGCTTTAAATGATACATTAAACAAGATGGACTTAATTGATATTTTTAAGACATTCCATCCAAAAACCACAGAATACACATTTTTCTCCAGTGCTCATGGAACAATCTCCAGGATAGATCATATATTGGGTTACAAATCAAGCGTTGGTAAATTATAGAAAATTGAAATTTTATCAAGTGTATTTTCCAATCACAACGTTATGAGACTAGATATCAATTACAGGAAAAGATCTGTAAAAAATACAAACACAGAGAAGCAAAACAATACACTACTTGATAATGAAGTGATCACTGAAGAAATCAAAGAGGAAATCAAAAAATACCTAGAAACAAATGACAATGGAGGCACGATATCCCAAAACCTATGGAATGCAGCAAAAGCAGTTCTAAGAGGGAAGTTTATAGCAATACAAACCTATCTTAAGAAAGAGGAAACATCTCAAATAAGCAATCTAACCTTGCACCTAAAGCAATTAGGGAAAGAAGAACAAAAAACCCCAAAGTTAGCAGAAGGAAAGAAATCATAAAGATCAGATCAGAAATAAATGAAAAAGAAATGAAGGAAATGATAGCAAAGATCAATAAAACTAAAAGCTGGTTCTTTGACAGGATAAATAAAATTGATAAACCATTAGGCAGACTCATCAATAAAAAAAGGGAGAAGACTCAAATCAATAGAATTAGAAATGAAAAAAGAGAAGTAACAGCTGACACTGCAGAAATACAGAGGATCGTGAGAGATTACTACAAGTAACTCTATGGCAATAAAATAAACAACCTGGAAGAAATGGAAAAACTCTTAGAAATGCCCAACCTGCCAAGACAGAACAAGGAAGAAATAGAAAATATGAAGTGACCAGTCACAACCACTGATATTGAGACTGTGATTTAAAATCTTCCAACAAACAAAAGCCCAGCACCAGATGGCTTCTCAGGCAAATTCTATGAAACATTTACAGAAGAGCTAACACCTATCCTTCTCAAACTCTTCCAAAATATAGCAGAGGGAGGAACACCCCCAAACTCATTCTGCAAGGCCACCATCACTCTGATACCAAAACCAGACAAGGATGTCACAAAGAAAGAAAACTACAGGCCAATATCACTGATGAACATAGGTGCAAAAATACTCAACAAAATACTAACAAACAGAATCTAACAGCACATTAAAAGGATTATACACCATGATCAAGTGAGGTTTATTCCAGGAATGCAAGGATTCTTCAATATATGCAAATCAATCAATGTGATACACCATATTAACAAATTGAAGGAGAAAAAAACCATATGATCAGCTCAATAGATGCAGAGAAAGCTTTTGATAAAATTCAACACCAATTTATCATAAAAACCTTGCTGAAGTAGGCATAGAGGGAACTTTCCTCAACGTAAGAAAGGCCATATATGACAAACCCACAGCCAACATTGTTCTCAATGGTGAACAACGGAAACCATTTCCACTACGGTCAGGAACAAGACAAGGTTGCCCACTCTCACCACTGTTATTCAGTATAGTTTTGGAAGTTTTAGCCACAGCAACCAGAGAAGAAAAAGAAATAAAAGGAATCCAAATCGGAAAAGAAGTAAATCTGTCAGTGTTTGCAGATAACATGATACTATACATAGAGGATCCCAAAGATGCTACCAGAAAACTACTAGAGCTAATCAATGAATTTGGTAAAGTACCAGGATAAAAAATTAATGCACAGATATCTCTGGCATTCCTATACACTAATGATGAAAAATCTGAAAATCAAATTAAGAAAACACTCCCATTTACCACTGCAACAAAAAGAATAAAATATCTAGGAATAAACTTACCTAAGGAGACAAAAGAACTGTATCCAGAAAATTATAAGACACTGATGAAAGAAATTAAAGATGATACAAATAGATGGAGAGATATACCATGTTCTTGGATTGGAAGTATCAACATTTTGAAAATGACTCTACTATGCAAACCCATTTACAGATTCAATGAAATTCTTATGCAACTACCACTGGCATTTTTCACAGAACTAAAATAAAAATTTTCACAGTTTGTATGGAAACACAAAAGACCCCAAATTGTCAAAGCAATCTTGAGAAAGAAAAATGGAGCTGGAGGAATCAGGCCCCCGATTTCAGACTATACTCCAAAGCAACAGTAATCAAGAGAGTATGGTACTGTCACAAAAACAGAAATATAGATCAGTGGAAAAGGATAGAAAGCCCAGAGATAATCCCACACACATATGGTCACCTTACCTTTGATAAAGGAGGCAAAAATATACAGTGGAGAAAAGACAGCCTCTTCAGTAAGTGGTGCTTGGAAAACTGGACAGGTACATGTAAAAGTATGAGATTAGAACACTGCCTAACACCATACACAAAAATAAGCTCAAAATGGGTTATAGATCTCAATGTAAGGTCAGAAACTATCAAACTCTTAGAGGAAAACATAGGCAGAACACTCTATGACATAAATCACAGCAAGATCCTTTTTGACCCAGCTCCTAGAGAAATGGAAATAAAAACAAAAATAAACAATTGAAACCTAATGAAACTTCAAAGCTTTAGCACAGCAAAGGAAACCATAAACAAGACCAAAAGACAACCCTCAGAATGGGAGAAAATATTTGCAAATGAAGCAACTGACAAAGGATTAATCTCCAAAATTTACCAGCAGCTCAATAACAAAAAAAGAAGCAACACAATCCAACAATAGGCAGAAGACCCAAGTAGACATTTCTCAAAAGAAGATATACCGATTACCAAAAAACACATGAAAGAATGCTCAACATCATTAATCATTAGAGAAATGCAAATCAAAACTACAATGAGATATCATCTCAGACTGTTCACAATGGCCATCATCAAAATATTTAGAAACAATAAATGCTGGAGAGGGTGTGGAGAAAAGAGAACACTCTTGCACTGTTGGTCGGAATGTAAATTGACATAGCCACTATGGAAAACAGTATGGAGTTTCCTTTAAAAACTACAAATAGAACTACCCTAAGACCCACGAATCCCACTACTGGGCATATACCCTGAGAATACCATAATTCAAAAAGAGTCATATACCAAAATGTTCATTGCAGCTCTATTTTCAATAGCCAGGAGATGGAAGCAAGCTAAGTGTCCATCGTCGGATGAATGGATAAAGACGATGTGGCACATACATACAACGGAATATTACCTAGCCATTTTAGAAAGAAATTGATTTATTTGTAGTGAGGTGGATGGACATAAGGAAAAAAAAAAAGTTCATGAAGAACCTAGGGGTAAGATGGGAATAAAGACACAGACCTACTAGAGAGTGGACTTGAGGATATGGGGAGTGGGAGTGGTAAGCTGTGACAAAGTGAGAGAGTGACATGGACATGTATACACTACCAAATGTAAAATAGATAGCTCGTGGGAAGCAGCCGCATGGCACATGGAGATCAGCTTGGTGCTTTGTTACCACCTAGAGGGGTGCAAAAGGGAGGGTGGGGGGGAGGAAGATGCAAGAGGGAAGAGTTATGGGAACATATGTATATGTATAACTGATTCACTTTGTTGTACAGTATAAACTAACACACAATTGTAAAGAAATTATACTCCAATAAAGATGTTTTAAAAAACCAAAGTAAGTACTAAAGTCAGCTATATTCACAATAAGCAGTGAAGGACTACACAAACCAATTAGATGTAAAATATGACATCAAAAACTGTATTTGTGAGAGGAAGACAGTATGAGTAAAGGATGGTTAAAATGTATTTGAAATTAGGAAATAAGCAACTTAAAACAATCAAGTATGTACATAGATTGCTATATGTAAACCTCAAAGTAACCAAAACCCAAAAATGTGTGAAAGATACACACACACAAACACACACACAAAGGAATACAAAGATAATACTCAAGATAGTCATCAAATCACAAGAGGAGTGGACAAAAGAAAAAGTACAAAAAAGACCTAAAAATACAACCCTAAAACAATTAACAAGATGGCAATAAGAACCTACATATCATTAATTACTTTAAATCTAAATGTACTACATGCTCCTATCAAAAGACATAGAGTGGCTGAGTGGATACATGAACCAGATTCATATGTATGTTACCTGTATAAGAGACTCACTTCAGATCTAGAGAGACCCACACAGACTGAAAATGAGGGAGAAAGGTATCCCATACAAATGGAAATCAAAAGAAAACTGTGGTAGCAATGCTTATATCAGACAAAATGGACTTTAAAAAGATTGTTACAAGTGATAAAGAAGGACATTACATAATAATCAAGAGATTGATCCCAGAATTAAACAACTATAAATGTATATGCAGCCATCATAGTAGTACTTCATTATATAAACCAAATATTAATAAACATAATGGGAGAAACTGACAGTAACAATAATAGTAGAGGACTTCAACACCCCACTTATATCAATGGACAGAGGCTTTAAAGTACACATTAGATCAGATGAACTTAATAGATATATAGACCATTTCATCCAAAAGCAGCAGAAAACAATTTTTTCAAGTGCACATGCAATATTCTTCAGGTTAGATCACCTGCTAGGCAACAAAACAAGCCTCAGTAATTTAAGAAATCCTATCAAGCATCTTTTCTGATTACAATGTTATGAAACTAGAAATTAACTATTACAAGAAAAAGAACACCTGAAAAACACAAACACATGGACCCTAAACAATAGGTTTCTAAATAACCAAAAGATCACTGAAGAAATCAAAGAAGAAATCAAGAAATACCTAGAGACACATGAAAATGAAAACACAACAATCCAAATTCTATGGGATGCAACAAGAGCAGTTCTAAGAGCCATGTTTATGTCAATATAAACTTACCTCAGGAAACAAGAAAAATCTCAAATAAACTAACTAACTTTAGACCTAAAGGAACTGAAAAACAACAACCAAAATCCAAAAGTAATAGAAAGAAAGAAATCATAAAGATCAGAGCATAAATAAATGGTATAGAGACTAAAAGAAACAATAAGAAATATCAGCGAAAGTAAGAGCTGGTTCTTTGAAAAGATTAAAAAAAACCTTTAGCCAGACTCATAAAGAAAAAAAAAGGAGAGGGCCCAAATCAATAAACTCAGAAATGAAAAGGGTGAAATTACAACCAACACCACAGAAATACAAAGGATCATAAGAGAACCCTATGAAAAAGTATATGCCAATAAAGTGGACAGCATGGAAAAAAATGGTCAAATTCTTAGAAATGTACAATATCCCAAAACTAAACCAGGAAGATATAGAAAATATGATCAGTCCAATTACCAGTAATGAAATTGAACCAGTAATTAAAAAAAAAAAAAAAAAAAAAACTCAACAAACAAAAGTCCAGGACCAGATGGCTTCACAGGTGAATTCTATCAAACATTTAGAAATGAGTTAACACTGATCCTTCTGAAACCATTTCAAAAAATTGCAGAGGAAGGAATACTCCCAAACTCATTCTATGAGTCCACCATCACGCTGGTAATAAAACCAGATAGCTATCAGAAAAAAGAAAATTACAGGCCAATGACACTGATGAAGATAGATGCAAAAACCCTCAAGAAAATATTAGGAATTAAATCCAACAATACATATAAAGGATCGTACACTATGATCAAGTAGGAATTATCCCAGGGATGCAAAAATTTTTCAATATCTGCAAATCAGTCAATGTGATATTTCACATTAACAAATTGAAGAATAAAAATTATATGATCATTTCATAGATGCATAAAAAGCTTTTGACAAAATTAAACATCCATATACTACAAAAACTCTCCAGAAATTTTATACAGAGGAAACATACTTTATCATAATAAAAGTCATATATATGACAAACCCACAGCTAACATACTCAAAAGTGAAAAGCGGAAAGCATTTACTGTAATATTAGGAGCAAGACAAGGGTGACCATTTTCACCACTTTTACTCAACATAGTATTTGAAGTCCTAAGCCACAGCAATCAGAGAAGAAAATGAAATAAAAGGAATTCAAATTGCAAAGGAGGAAGTAAATCTGTCACTATTTGCAGATGACATGATAAAATACATAGAAAACCTTAAAGACACTACCAAAAAACACCTAGAGCTCACTATTTAATTTGGTAAATTTGCAAGATACAAAATTAATGTACAGAAATATGCTGTATTTCTATACACTAACAATAAATTATTAGAAAGAGAAATTAAGGAAATAGCCCCACTTACATCATGTGATTACATCACATCAAAAGGAATATAATACCTAGGAATAAACCTACTGAAGGAACTAAAGGACCTGTATTGAGAAAACTCTAAAACACTGATGAAAGAAATTGAAGACAACTCAAACACATGGAAAGATATACCATGTTTGTGGATTGAAAGAACTATATTATATTATATTATGATTAATATATTATACAAATATTATATAAGATATTATGGTTATTATATTATATAAAATAACCATACTACCCAAGGCAATCTACAACTTCAATCCAATTCCTACCAAAATATTCAGGGCATTTTTCACAGAACTAGAACAATTTTAAAATTTGTATGGAAACACAAAAAAACCTTGAATAGCCAAAGCAATCTTGAGAAAAAAGAACAATGCTAGATGTATTATGCTCCCTGAGCGTACTACTATCAGACTGTACTACTGAGCTATTTTAATCAAAACTGCATAGTACTGGCACATAAACAGAAACATAAAAAACTGGAACAGAATAGAGAGACCATAAGTAAACCCATGTACTCATGATCAGTTAATCTATGAGAAGGAGGCAAGAATATACAATGGAGAAAAGGCAGTCTCTTCAAAACTGGTTTTGGGAAAACTGGACAGCTACATGTAAAAGAATGAAATTAGAATATTTCCTCATACCCTATACAACAATAAACTCAAAATGGATTAGAGACCTAAATATAAAACCAGAAGCCATAAAATTCCTAGAAGAAAACAAAGGTGGAACACTCTTTGACATAAATCATGGCAATATTTTTTTGGATATGTCCCTAAAACAAAGAAAACAAAAGGAAAAATAAACAAATGGTACCTAATTAAACTTAAAAGCTTTTGCACAGCAAAGGAATTCATCAGCAAAACAAAAAGACAACCTACTGAATGGAGAAAATATTTGAAAATGTTATGACTAACAAGAGGTTAATATCTAAACTATATTTGTGTATATAACTCATACAACTCAACAGCAAAAAACAAATGCCCAATTAAAAATCAGCAGAAGATCTGAATAGACATATTTCCAAATAAGACATACAGATGGCCAGCAGGCACATGAAAACATGCTCAACATGACTAATCAGTAGAGAAATGCAGATCAAAACCACAATTAGTTATCACCTTACACCTGTCAGAATGGCTATCACCAAAAAGACCACAAATAAAAAATGCTGGCCAGGATGTGGAAAAATGGGAACACTTGTGCACTGTTGGTGGGAATGTAAATTGGTGCAGCACTGTGGAAAACAGAATGAGGGTTCCTCAAAAAGTTAAAACAGAACTACCATATGACCCAGCAATTCCACACCTGAGTGTACAACCAAAAAAATTGCAAACTCTAATTTGAAAAGGTATATGCATCCCAATGTTCATAGCAGTATTATTTACAATGGTCAAGATATGGAAGCAACTTCAGTGTCTATCAACAGATGGATGGATAAAGAAGATATGAGATATATATATATATATATATATATATATATTTACATACACAATAGAATACTACTCAGCCATAATATGGGATGAAATTGTGCCATTTTCAACAACATGGATGGAGTTTAGAGGGCATTATGCTTAGTGAAATAAGTCAGATGGAGCAAGACAAATACTGTATGATACCACTTATATGTGGAATCTAAAAAAAAAAAAAAAAAAAAAAAAAAAACTATGAATATGACAAAAAAGACTCAAAGATATAGAGAACAAACTAGTGGTTACCAGTGGGGAGAAGAACAGGGGGAGAGGCAAGATAGTGGTAGGGGATTAAGAGGTTCAAACTACTATGTATAAAATAAATAAGCTACAATGATATATTGTACAGCACAAGGAATATAAGCAGTGTTTTATAATAACTATAAAAAGAGTATAAACTTTAAAAATTATGAATCAGAATGTAGTGCACCTGCAACTTATATAATATTGTACATCAACTATGCCTCAATAAAAAGAAAAAAGAAAAGCAAGAAACAGTATGTAAGCAACTCACATTACCCAGGGATTATTTAGGTAGTACGTCTCACAGATTGCTCTATTTGCTCAGTCCTAATCCAAAATCTCATACACTGACTAGTAAACTGCACACAACAATTATTTTTTTGCCCAGACTTTGTAGTTGGGTTTGCCTTTCATCTCCTAGTAGAAACTGATATCCTAAGGGACCCTAGGTTACTCTTCTCCATGGGCTCTTCTCTCTTCAGTTCCCCACTCCTGTCCCTTGTTTGGGACTGCTCTGCAATGCACTTTAGGAATCTAGAACAAATCTATTGTTTTTTATACACACTGAAACTCACAGCCTGAAAAAGAAAATCCTCGTCCTTGGTATTATACAAAGGTTTTTCTCCTCCATGAGCTTTCATCCCTCTGTTTCTACTAATACTTCCCGAGTCATACTCTTTCCCTCACTAGTGGTGAGCCTTGGCTAAGTAACTAATGCCATAATTAAAAACATGGCCTAGTTACAGTCTTCTTACATATTTAATGGCAGTTTTCAAGGAAAAACAAAAATAACTTTTTCAGTAAGGTTCAGACCTAAAGGTGCTTTTCAATACCACCCCTCTCACTCAAGTCTTCCTTTTTTAGTCTTTACCACACCTTATGAGATAACCAGCATCACATATATTTTCATATTTTTGAACTGTGAATAAAATCAAATCAATTTATAATTACATTACATAATTTCTAATTATATGAATATGCTACTTTACTACTTTACTGCTGATGAACATTTCCGATGTGGGTCATTGTATTGTAAGGTTGTTTCGAATATGGACTGGTATAAATAATACTGCTCTGAACATTCTTGTCTTTTAGTATATAACTCTATCTATCTAACAACATATCAATTTATCTACTATATCTATCTATCATCCAATCTATCTACCTGTCTAATCAATAATTTTTGCTGGATCTATTCTCAGAAGTGTAATTTTTGGATCATTATAAAGCTGATGCATTTTTTTAAAAAAATTCTTATTTAATATTGGAGTATAGTTGATTTACAATGTTGTGTTAGTTTCAGGTGTACAGCAGAGTGATTCAGTTATACATATATAAGTATTTATTATTTTTCAAATTCTTTTCCCATTTAGGTTATTACAGAATATTGAGCAGAGTTCCCTGTGCTATAGAGTAGGTCCTTGTTGGTTATCTATTTTAAATATTGTTTACATGTAAATCTCAAACTCCCAATCTATCACTCACCCCCTACCCTTTCCTCCTAGCAACCATAAGTTCATTCTCTAAGTCTGTGAGTGTTTCTGTTTTATAAATAAGTTCATTTGTATCATTGTTTTTAGATACCACATATAAGTGATATCATATGATATTTGTCTTTGTCTGTCTGACTTACTTAACTTAGTATGATAATCTCCAGGCCCATTCAGGTTGCCAGAAATGACATTATTTCATTCTATCTAAAAGCCGAGTAATATTCCATTTTATATATATATATATATATATATATATATATATATATATATATATACATGGAATATATATACCACATCTTCCTTATCCACTCATCTGTTGATGGACATTTAGGTGACTTCCATATGTGGGCTATTGCAAACAGTGCTGCAATGAACACTGGAGTCTGTATACTTTCAAACCATGTTTTTCTCAATATATATATACCCAGGAGTGGGATTGCTGGATCCTATGGTAGTTCTATTTTTAGTTTTTTAAGGAACCTCCATAATGTTCTTCATAGTGGCTATACAAATTCACATTCCCACCAATGGTGTAGGAGTGTTCCGTTATCTTCACACCCTCTCCAACATTGTTTTTTGTAGACTTTTTTATGATGGCCATTCTGCCTGGTATAAGGTGATATCCCATTGCAGTTTTGATTTCCATTTCTCTAATAATTAACAGTGTTGAGCATCTTTTCATGTGCTTCTTGGCCATCTGTATGTCTTCTTTGGATAAATGTCTATTTAGATCTTCTGTCCATTGTTTTTTTTATTTTTTTCTCTTTTTTTTTGTCCAAATTATTTATTTATTTATTTATTTATTTATTAACATCTTTATTGGAGTATAATTGCTTTACAATGGTGTGTTAGTTTCTGCTTTATAACAAAGTGAATCAGTTATACATATACATATGTTCCCATATCTCTTCCCTCTTGCGTCTCCCTCTCTCCCACCCTCCTTATCCCAACCCTCTAGGTGGTCACAAAGCAGCGAGCTTATCTCCCTGTGCTATGTGGCTGCTTCTCACTAGCTATCTATTTTATGTTTGGTAGTGTATATATGTCCATGCCACTCTCTCACTTTGTCACAGCTTACCCTTCCCCCTCACCATATCCTCAAGTCCATTCTCCAGTAGGTCTGTGTCTTTATTCCCATCTTACCCCTAGGCTCTTCATGATATTTTTTTTTTCTTAGACTCCATATATATGTGTTTTGAATGGTTGTTTGTTATTTGACATTAAATTTCATGAGCTGTTTGTATATTTTGGAGATTAATCACTTGTTGGTCTCTGTTTGCAAATATTTTCTCCCATTCTGAGAGTTGTCTTGTTTATGATTTCCTTTGCTGTGCAAAACCTTTTGAGTTTAATTATGTCCTATTTGTTTATTTTTGTTTATATTTCCATTATACTAGGCGACAGCTCAAAAAAAGATATTGACATGATTTATGTCAAATACTGTTCTGCCTATGTTTTCCTCTAAGAGTTTTGTAGTATTCAGCCTTATATCTAGGTCTTTAATCCATTTTGAGTTTATTTTTGTGTATGGTGTTAAAGAATGTTCTACTTACATTTTTTCACATATAGCTGTCCAGTTTTCCCAGCACCACTTACTGAAAAGACTGTTGTTTCCCATTGTATAGTCTTATACTATAAGACTTTGTCTTATACTAATGTCCTTTGTCATAGATTAATTGACCATAGGTGTGTGGGTTTACTTCAGGGCTTTCTATCCTGTTCCATTGAGCTATATTTCTGTTTTTGAGCCAGTACTAAACTGTAGCTTTGTAGTATAGTCTGAAGTCAGGGACCCTGATTCCTCCAGCTGTTTTTCTTTCTCAAGATTGCTTTGGTTATTCAGGGCCTTTTGTGTCTCCATACAAATTTTAACATTTTTTTGTTCTACTTCTGTAAAATACACCATTGGTAATTTGATAGGGCTTGCATTGAGTCTGTAGATTCCCTTGGGTAATATATTCATTTTGACAATATTGATTCTTCCAGTCCAAGAACATGGTATATCTTTCCATCTGTTTGTGTCACCTTTGATTTCTTTCATCAGTGTCTTATAGCTTTTGGTGTACAGGTCTTTTGCTTCCTTCAGTATGTTTATTCCTAGGTATTTTACTCTTTTTGATGTGATGGTAAATGGGATTATTTCTTTAATTTCTCTTTCTGATCTTTCATTGTTAGTGTATAGAAATGCAAGAAATTTCTTTGTATTAATTTTGTGTCTTGCAACTTCATCAGATTCATTGATGAGCTCTAGTAGTTTCTTGGTAGCATCTTTAGAATTTTCTGTGTAGAGTATATGTCATCTGCAAACAGTTTTACTTCTTCTTTTCTAATTGAATTCCTTTTCTTTCTTTTTCTTCACTGACTGCCATGACTATGGATTCCAAAACTATGTTGAATAGTAGTGGTGAGGGTGGATCTCCTTGTCTTGTTCCTGATCTTAGAGGAAATACTTTCAGTTTCTCACCATTAGAAATGATGTTTGCTGTGGGTTCCTGGTATATGGCCTTTATTATGTTGAGTTATGATCCCTTTATGCCCTCTTTCTGGACAGTTCTTATCATAAATGGGTGTTGAATATTGTCAAAAGCTTTTTCTGCATTTATTGAGATATCATAATGTTTTTATTCTTCAATTTGTTGATATGCTGTATCACACTGAGTGATTTGTAGATACTGAAAAATCTTTGCATCCCTGTGATAAATCCCACTTGATCTTGTTGCATGATCCTTTTAATATGTTGTTAGATTTGGATTGATAGTGTTTTGTTGAGAATTTTTGCATCTATGTTCACCAGAGATGTGGGCCTGGAAATTTTTCTTTTTTTGTGATATCTTTTTCTGGTTTTGATATCAGGGAGATGGTTGCCTCATAGAATGAGTTTGGGAGTGTTCCTTCCTCTGCAATATTGGAATTGTTTTAGAAGGATAAGTATTACCTCTTCTCTAAATGTTTGATACAATTCACCTCTGAAGCCATCTGCTCCTGGACGTTTGTTAGTTGGGTGTTTTATAATCACAGTTTCAATGTCAGTACTTGTGATTGGCCTGGTCATATTTTCTATTTCTCCTTGGTTAAGTCTTGTAAGGTTGTACCTTTCTAAGGATGTGTCCATTTCTTCCAGGTTGTCCAATTTTTTAGTATATAGTTGCTTATAGTAGTCTTTTATGAGACTTTGTATTTCTGTGGTGTCCGTGTTGTAACTTCTTTTTCATTTCTGATTTTATTGATCTGAGCCCTCTCCCTTGTTTTCTTAGGAGAAAGGTTTGTTTTGTGGCCCAGCATGTGATAAATCTTGTAGGATGTTCCATGTGCACTTGAAAAGAATGTGTTTTGGGCTTTTGGATGGCTTGTTCTATAAATAACAATTAAGTCCATCTGATCTAATGTGTCATATAAGGCCTGTGTTTCCTTTTTGATTTTCTGTCTAGATGATCTGTCCATTGATGAAAGTGGGGTGTTAAAGTCCACCACTATTATTGTGTTACTGTCAATTTCTCCTCTTATGGCTGTTAGTACTTGCCTTATATATTAAGGTGCACTTATGTTGGGTGTATATATATTTACAATTGTTATATCTCCTTCTTGGATTGATCCCTTGATCATTATGAAGTGTCCTTCTCTTTCTCCTGTAGCAGTCTATTTGAAGGTCTACTTTTTCTGATATGAGTATTGCTATACCAACTTTCTTTTGATTTCCATTTGCACAGAATACCTTTTTCCATCTCCTCATTTTCAGTCTGTATGTGTCCATAGGTCTGAAGTGGGTCTCTTTTAGACAGCATATATATGGGTAATGTTTTTGTAACTATTTATCCAGTCTATGTCTTTTGGTTGGAGCATTTAATCCATTTGCATTTAAGGTAATTATTGTGATGTATGTTCTTATTGCCATTTGTTAATTGTTTTAGATTTGTTTTGAAGGTCTCTTTTATTCCCTTTCTCTTTTGTGTTCTCTTGTGATTTGAAAACTAAATTCAGTGTTGTGTTTGGATTCCTTTTTCTTTTTGTGTATCTATCTATTGCAGATTTTCGGTTAGTGATTACCATGAGGTTTTGGTATAGCAGTCTGTATGTATAAATAAGATTGCTTTCAATTCCTGGTCTTTTAATTTCAAATGCATTTCCAGTATCCTGCATTTGTGTTCTCCTCTTCTCACAATTGCTGATTTTGATATCATATTTGTGTGTGGATGATTTCCTATCTTTTCTCTGTGTTTGCCTTTATGAAAGAGGTTTTCCATTCATAATTATCTCATTTCTAGTTTTGGCCTTTTCCTTTCTGTCTAGAGAAGTTTCTGTAGCAATTGTTACAAAGCTGGTCTGGTAGTGCTGAATTATATTAACTTTTGCTTGTCTGTAAAGCTTTTGATTTCTCCACTGAATCTGAATGAGAGCCTTGCTGGATAGAATATTCTTGGCTGTAGATTCTTCCCTTTCAGCACTTTAAAAACATTAATATATTAATTATATTAATATATTTAATTATATTAATCCCTTCTGGACTGCAGACTTTCTGCTGAGAAATCAGCTGATTACCTTATGAGAGTTCCCTTTTATGTTATTTGTTGCTTTTCTCTTGCTGCTTTTAATATTTTTTCTTTGTCTTTAATTTTTGTCATTTTGATTACTATTTGTCTGATTGTGTTCCTTCTTGGGTTTATCTTGCCTGGGACTCTCTGCACTTCCTGGACTTGGGTGACAACCTTTCCCATGTTAGTGAAGTTTTCAGTTATTATCTCTCCAAATATTTTCTCAAGTCCTTTCTCTGTCTTCTCCTTATGGGACTCCTATGATGCAGATATTGGTGCATATATTAGCCCAGAGGTTTCTTAGATTGTCCTCGTTTCTTTTCTTTCTTTTTTCTTTATTCTGTTCCCCAGTAGTGATTTCCACCACTCTGTCTTCCAGTTCATTTATCCGTTCTTCTGCCACAGTTATTCTGATTTTGAGTCCTTCTAGAATATTTTTCATTTCATTTATTGTATTTTTCTTCTTTGTTTTGTTGTTCTTTAGTTCTTCTAGGTCTTCATTAAACATGTTTGTATCTTCCCCATCCTTGCCTCCATTCTTTTTCTGAGCTCTTAGATCATCTTCACTATCATAACTCTGAAGTCTTTTTTGGGTAGATTGCCTATCTCCACTTCACTTAGTTGCTCTTCTGGGGTTTTATTTTGTTCCTTCATCTGGGACATATTCCTCCGCCATCTCCTTTTGTCTAATTTTCTGTGTGGTTTCTGTTCTTCAGACTGAAAGGTTGTATTTTTTTTTCTCACTTCTGCTATCTGCCCCCTGGTGGATGAGGCTTTCTAAGAGGCTTTGCATGATTCCTAATGGGAGGGACTGGTTTCTACCCACTGGTGGGTGGAGCTTGGTCTTGTCCCTCTATTGGATAGGGTCATGACAAGTGGTGTGACTAGAGGGCTGTTGGCTCAGTAAGACTTTAACCAGCCTGTCTACTCATGGGTGGGACTGTGTTCCTGCCCTGTTGGTTGATTGGACTGAGGCATCCCATCACTGGAGCCTGCAGGATGTTGGGTGGGGCCAGGTCTTAACAAAATTGTGGCCTCCAGGAGGGCTCATACCAAAGAGTACTTCCCAGAACTTCCATCACAAGTGTCTTTGTCCCTGAAATGAGCCATAGCTGCCCCTGACTCTGCCTGAGATGCTGCAATACTAGCAGGTAGCTCTGGCCCAATCTTTTATGAGGTCCCTGCTTTTTTCCCCTGTGTCCTGGTGCACACAAGACCTTGTGTGTGTCCTCCAAGAGTGAAGTTTCTGTTTCCTCTAGTCCTGTGGAATTCCTGTGATCAAACCCTTCTGGCCTTCAAAGCCAGATTCTCTGGAGGCTTCTCTTGTTGCCTGACCTCCAGGCTGGGGAGCCTGAAGTGGGGCTCAGAACTTTCACTACTATGGGATAACTTCTGAGGTATAAGTATTTTCCAGTTTGTGGGTTGCCTTCCCAGTGGGTATGGGATTTGATTTTATTGTGATTGTGCCCTTCCCACCATCTCATTGTGGTTTCTTCTTTGTCTTTTAATATAGGGAATCTTTTCTGGTAGGTTCCAGCATTTTTTTGTCCATGGTTTTTCAGCAGTTATTTGTGATTTTGGTGTTTTTGTAAAAAGTGGTGGGCTCACATCCTTCTACTTTGCCATCTTGTCTCCATCTCCCCTGATGCATGGTAGTAGATACTGGTCAAAGAGTATTTGAAAGTCACTATGCCACTTTCATCTTGGAGTAGCAGAACATGAGGATTCTGGTTATCCTGCTAATTTTCATATTGTCTATCTTTTTACTTTAATCACTTACTGGATTTTTTGTATTGTTGTTTTAGCCAACATTCCCCTAATTACCAATAATGTTGAGTATCTCTTTACACATTTATTGGTCATATATATATACATATATGTGTATATATATGTGTGTGTATATATACATATATATATATATATATATATATATATATATATATATATATCCTGTTTTGTAGTGTGCCTGTTCCAGTGTCATACCCATTTAATTTCTATTGGGTTTCTTTGTAATTTCCTTATTTATTTTTAGGAGCTTTTTTTTTTTTTTTAAATTTAGGATTCAAGTCCAGTGTCAGTTATATGTGTTAGAATTATGTTGTCCATTCCGCAGGTTGCCATTTCACTCTTTTTTTTTTTTTTGCGTTACGTGGGCCTCTCACTGTTGTGGACTCTCCCATTGCAGAGCACAGGCTCCGGACGCGCACGCTCAGTGGCCATGGCTCACAGGCCCAGCCACTCCATGGCATGTGGGATCTTCCCGGACCGGGGCACGAACCCGCATCCCCTGCATCGGCAGGCGGACTCTCAACCACTGCGACACCAGGGAAGCCCCACCATTTCACTCTTATTTTGAATTTCCAGAGCTTTTAATTTTAATGTATTTCAATTTATGAAACTGCATTTATAGACAGTGTTTTATTTGTTTTCTTTACAAAAATGTGCCTATCTACCTCAAGATCTTGTCAGTAGTCTCATATAATTCTCTAAAAGTTTTACTCTTTTTCCTTTAATACTAATATCTATAATGTATTTGGAATTAACTTTTGTGAACAGTATAAAGTAGAAGTCAAATTTCATATTTTAAAAAATATGGATATCCCGTTAACCTAACAATTTAATACAGAGAGGTCTCCTCACTCTTCTTTCTTAGCTCCACTTTTGTCATAAGTCATGTATCCCTTTAATATTGGATCTGTATCTGCACTATCAATGTTACTCTGTTGTTTATTGATGTATATTATGGTTGCTATTTTTTAATTGTACAAGTCTTTATAAACATTAAAATCAGCTTGTAGCCAAACACAGGAATACAGCCACTAGAATTTTGATTGGAAAAGTTATATGTACCCCAGTGATCATTGAAGCATTATTTACAGGAGCCAAGATATGGAAGCAGCCTAAGTGTCCATCAACAGATGAGTGAAAAAATATGTGGTATATATATACAGTGGAATATTACTCAACAATAAAAAAGAATGAAATCTTGCCATTTTGGACAACCTGGATGAACCTGTAGTTCTTAGTGAACTCTATGCTAAGTGCAATTTCAGACGTAGAAAGACAAACACTGTATGTATTCACTTATATGCTAAATCTAAAAAACAAAACAAATAACAAGTATAACAAAACAGAAACAAACTCACAGATACAGAGAACAAACTAGTGGTTGCCAGAGGGGAGGGGTTGGGGAATGGGTGAAATATGTGAAGGGGACCAAGAGGTAAAAAATTACTGTTATAAAATAAATAAGTCACAGGGATGTAATGTACAGCATAGGGAATATAATCAATATAATCATAACAACTTTCTATAATGCATAATCTATAAAAATATCTTATCACTATGTTGTACACCCCAAAATAATATAATATTGTAAGGCAAATATATTTCAATTAATTAATATAAAATAATCAATTTCAAAATACAACTATAGGTCAATTTGGGGAGAATTTTTGCCTTTATAGTATATTTTGCACGATATATCTAGTTACTAAGTTCCTCTCTAAATTTTCTTAAAATATATTATGATTTTCTGTATAGATATCTTTAATATAGTCCATTTATTTTTTGGTATTTTATAGTTTTCATGTTATTTATTTTTGTTTTATTTAATTTATTTTTTTGTCTGTGTTGGGTCTTTGTTGCTGCATGAGGGCTTTCTCTAGTTGCAGCAAACAAGGGCTACACGTTTTTGTAGTGCATGGACTTCTCATTGTGTTTGCTTCTCTTGTTGTGGAGCATGGGCTCTAGGCACATGGGCTTCAGTAGCTGCAGCACACGGACTCAGTAGTTGTGGCTCATGGGCTCTAGAGTGCAGGTTCAGTAGTTGTGTTGCGCATGCTCAGTTGCTCCCCGGCACATGGGATCTTCCCAGACCAGGATTTGAACCTGTGTTCTCTGCATTGGCTGGTGGATTCTTAACCACTGCACCACCATGGAAGTCCAGTTTTGATGTTATTTTAAATGAGATTTTTCATCATTAAATTTCCTGCCCATTTTCTTGCATATTACAATTTATATGTATTGAAATTTTATGCAGCATTCTTCTAAACTAAATTACTATTTCCATTATTAATCTATAGTTTCTTTTGGATGTGTCTACAAATATGACAATATCCTCTCTGAATATGTTTTTCCTTTACAGTTTTTATAATGAATAACCATATAACTACTTAAAAAAAATACTTTATTTAAATCTTTCAGACAAGAGAAATTCCAGACTCAAATTATTTTAATGGTTATTGCTACACTACATTATTATATCAGAAATTAGGAAAAGATAGAACTCTTCAATTTGTTCTATGAGAACAGCCTAACTTTGATAGCAAAACCTGACTAGAAAGTTACAAGAAGAAAATCATAGACTAATCTCATGAACATAGGTGTAGAAATATTGAATGAAATACAAGAAAACTGAACCAAGAAATACAGAAAAAGAATCATATAATACTACTTAGTTGGGGTTATTCAAGGAATATAAGGGAATTATTACATTTTAAAATCAATCAACATATTCAACATTGTACTAGACATTTTAGCCAGTGCAATAAAGACGCAAGAAAAGATATATATGTATATATATATATGTGTGTGTGTGTGTGTATAATTCATTCAACTTAAGTATTTTATGATTGATATCTCATAATATTTGGGCACTTTGACATCAAAACAAATAGTAAATATGTGTTCAGGAATTCTACATATTGTTTCACATAAAAATATTTTTGAACATCTGAACTGTACAAAATATACTTTACTAGCTATGGTGGAAAATATATGGGTGAGGTAGACTTCATTCCTACCTTAAAGAAATATACAAACTAGTCATGGGGGTGAACAATGAATTGTTTTAAAATACAATGCAATGCACTATATACATTGCCCCTTTCCTAATAACTAACACAAGATGTAAATCCTTGACTTAATCTCCTCAATTTAGAGGCCAAAACTACAGACTAAGGAAAATCCATGTGTTTTGCATACTCTAAACTATGACCCTCTCCTATGGTCTGCTATTTTTTCAATTTATTTTTTTTGAAAGGGAAAATATTTACTTGTTTTTTGCTTTGTTGAATTCTAACTGAAATTTAGCATGTCTTTTCTTTTTACATTCTTTTTTTTATACAATTTTTAAAGATTATGCTCCATTTACCCTTATTATAAAATATTGGCTATATTCCCTGTGCTTTTCAATTTATTTTGTTTGTTGAATTTTTGCCTGTTAAAGCTTTCTGAGTGGCTTAAATACACATTAATCATTCAAGATTTAGTGCAAATTATTTCAATCATATTGCTTCCTTCTGACAACAGATTAGCTCACCTGATCTAAGAGAAGGTTATCATTGTTCTGGGGAACTACATGTAAAGTGGCTTTGTGGAGAATGTACTCCCTTAGTGCAAGTAAGTATAGAACACTGTTATAGAAATAGCAAGCCTGACTGGTATGTAGATGTTCATAAAAGGGTACTGTTCTGGTATATAAGAAACACTCAAAACTTCTTGAATTAAAACCACAAAATCACTTTTTTATTAACCTGCCGTTTGTGCAGGTGTTGGTAGGAAGATCTTATCACTGGTTCCTTTGCTCCAACTTGATTGGAGATAGAAGATGGTTTTTCCAAGATGGGCTCACTTGTATGGCTGGAAAACTGGTGTTGACTGTCAACTGGGTGCTCAGCTGGAACTGTCATAACCCTCAGTTCCTTCCTACAAAATTCTCTCCAAAAGACTAGTTGAGCTTTCTCAGAGCATGGCAGTTGGGAGCCAAGAATGAGTATTCAAGACACAGGCAGTGGAAGCTGCCTAAATTTCTTAAATCTAAGTATGGAAACTAGTGGCATCACTTTCACAGTATTCTATTTGGCAAGTGGTCGCAATCTCTGTCCATATTCAAGGTGGGAGAATCAGACCCCACCTATTAATGGGAGAAGTGTAAAAGAATTTGGGTTCATCTTTAATCTATTACAGTCAATGAAATCTCTAACCCCTACAAAAAGGACTCCTAGGCTGAGAGTAAATATGTAAAATATATAAATTTTACTGCTATGGGAATTGTACTGCCATTTCTAAAACTAGGAACTGGGAAGAAAACAAATTCACTTCTACACATTTTCTCTCCCTTTTGCTTATGCGCTTTTTTTCTTTCTACAGAAAATGTTTCTCTTCTCAGGATTGAAATCTCAGAATTGACTCTATTCATTTTATACTAAAACTATATTGTGAGTTAAATTGACCTTTTGTAGCATAGGGGCAGAAGCTACCACCATTTATCACTTTTTTTCTTTAAGAATATTTACAAACTTTTACAACAAAACATGCATGCAAACATACAAACAAATAATACAAACAATGCAAACTTATTTGAATGATATAGATAGATTGTCATCAACAGAAATACACTGATTAACTCCAGACAAATAATTAATGTCTGGACCAAGACCACTTACTGTTGATACTATGTTGACAGACACACATTAATGTTTTCTGGAACAGCAGAACTAGAAGAGTGACAGGCCATGAGTTTTACATGAGTCACAAAATCATGTCAGCAGCAACAGCCCAGCCCAGGTGTAGTAGCTGGGGAGTGAGGCAATAATAATTGACATTTAATAGGTGCTAATGACTCAAAAACACTTCTGAGAAAAGGTGCCATGTAGCAAATTCACAAAATCCAAATAAAAACTAAAGGAATAGAAGGTGGCAAATTGATTCATGTTTCAAAAAACTCAAAAATAAGCAAAAGGTCAGCCGTAGTCATTTCAAGTGTTCCTGGAGAGTTAAACGAGGCATATTGAGCAATAGTTTTTGAGAGTAGCTGATGTTCCTTCCAAAAATGAGACCCAATTTTCTCTAGATTAAAAAAAAAATGTTTTTATGCTACTCATATTGGAGGCCTAATTATAAAGCAGTTTTACTATGTAAAAATTGGCTTTTCTGCCTTCAATAAAATATATGTGATATTTCAGGGAGAAAATGACAAGAAGTTCTAAATTGTCATGTCATTTTGAACCAGGTGCATGAATCATGCAGCTCATTGTATTCAGTACTAAGCTAGATGCTATAGCAAGACAATTCCTGGGACCTTTTCTTTTTTACCTGTCGGCAGGGACAATGCGAAAAGGATAAGCTACTTATTATTGAAGGGACCTAATTTCTAGTCCCAGCCACATTCTGCCAATAATTTTATTTCTCTGAATGCAGTTTTCTCATCTACAAATTGAAGTCGTTAGACTCAGTCTTCTCTATAACCTTTGGCTTTAATGTCTAGTGTCTTATTCTTTTGAGATTTTTGTTCTGGGATGGAAATACTTTAATACTAATATGGATTTTTAGGGTTATTTCATCTTAAGTTTATTGAGCACATAATATTGAATCCTGGCCTTTTTGGAGAACGTTGAAAATCTGATCTCCTTCAGTACCAATGCACTTGCTCTTCTCTGTGCTCAGGCAACATGGCTATCAGTAAGCAGGACTCCCTTACCTCTTGGAGGTCTTCATTCGAATGTCACAGAGAGACTGTTTCCTGACATACATCCCAGCATTCCCTACCCCCAACCCAATTCTTTTTCTTCATAAATTTTAACATTGCCTGATATTGTAATTATTTTTTTGTTTTGTCAATTTCCCCACTAGAATGTAACATCCATAAGAGCAGGAACTATGTTCTATTCACTGTTTTATCTAAGAATGTCTGGCACATTACTAATTATTTCAACTCGTATCTGACTGATCTCAGTGTCGATACTTTTTCCATGATTTCCCCCTGTTCTTTTAAATTTGTTTCAGCTTCTAAGCTTATTCTCAATGCTTATATAGGGCTTCTCATCAAATATTCTACCGAATTGCAATTGAGTGATCTTTCCTCACAAATCAATATTTAAACTGAACGTGAAAGAACTCTAAGCACTGTGGTTATTTCCTTCTTTTTCCACTTTTCACTAACTCAGTTGCCCCTTTAGATGACTTGTTTATGAACTGATTTCACCTTCCAGATTTTGCACTTTATCTGATTAAGTTTTTTTTTTAACCTGTGTATGTCCAGTAACTAGCACAGAATTTTTCACATAGCAGGCAGTTAGTAAGTGTTTTTAATCAAAAAAGGTATTAAAACATGCTGCCAGAATTAAAGTTTTCCATTCTTATAAACTGTATACATTGGCTTAAATTTTAGGTTGAATATAGCAAAGCAAGGATAATATAAATTTTATTAGGTAGGACAAATTACCTAATAAAATAATTTTTAACAATATCCTCTGCACAGATATAGATATTTGGAAAGAATTCATTGTTTTTTTTCTATCATATGGGAAAATGTTTATTCATTGTTTCTATCATACGGGAAAATGTTTATTATTATGGCCATAAAACCTTCAAGCCTTGGCCCTTGGCTACTCATTTCTAGATTCATGTCTTCTAGCTTCATTAGAAGACACAATTCATGTCTTTCAGTTTCTGTAGTGCACACTGTCTCCATCAATTTTACACCTTCTCTCATTTGAGTCTGGAGCACCCTTTACCTCCCCTGTCCAAATACTGTTGTCCTTTGCTTAACTTATACCTAATCATTTATCAAACCAGCTGTGGTCTCGGGTCTGTGTGATAACTCTATGCTAAGCCTGGTGTTTGTGTTTGGACATTTTACTCCTGTTGTATGCCTTAAAGAGGACCTTTCTCATTTCCCTTCTCTATATCTGCTGAATGGCATATTTCATTTGTTTACTGTTGCTGTTTCCTGAGAATCTCTATGCTATGCTTCAATATTTGAAGCTGTGATTTGCCATAAGCATAAGACATTCCAACAGTGCTGTTTAATGTTATCTTACCAGTATCAGGTCTTCCCTGCAAAGCCATGTTTGCATAACTTTGCTTTCCATCCTATGGTCAACTAAGGGAGTCCAATATAAACAGTGCTTTACTCCAGTCTCAGAAGATGATTTGAAAATTGTAATTGAATTTAATTCTTTCAATTCCGTACAGTCAAAGAGACTGGAACATTGCCCATTTTCTACTCTATTTTCTCACTTTAGAATCAGCTATTCTAATGAAAAGAGTTTCCCAGTGTTCGCTCATTTGTTTTTCTAGAAGCAAAAACAATGCATGTCAACTTCAATTTTTTTTTCTCATTAGCTACCTGCAAAGGCGTAAAACCAATAACAAATCTTTGCTGTTTAAAGACAATTTTCAAGTTTCTTTCAATTTTATTAACATATCCTTCACATAGTTGTATTCCAGTTTCATTTCCAGCCTTATGTCACATTTCTTCCAAGTATGACCACTTTGTTCCACCAGGCTTTATCTACTGCTCACAAACGTACCTTGTTGACATTGTTCATGCCACCTCTGTTCCTAATAGGAATATATAATTCTCATCTAATTTAACCCCGTATTTGAGGTACAACTCATACCCCATCAGTGACCTGAAGCCACGCTTCACTAACTATATTATAATCCAATTTGCTTACTTAGGTATCTTACTGTCAGATTTTATCTCTGTGCTGCCTTCCATGTAATTTTACGCTATTGTCTTCTCTTTGCTTATCTATCCACATGAAGGTGTAAACCAAGAATTGATACATGTTATGTTCCTATTATTTGTAGGGACAATGACCTTAAAATAAAGCCTGCCATCAAATTGCATAGCTGAGGATTACTGTGCAAATTTTGCAGCTGTACAGTAATCCATGGCAAAAATCCATGGAGAACTAATCAGTGAAAGCTAGAGGTTATGTCCATATTAAGCTCTCAATCATCACTCTTGTTTATACCTCTGGAAACACAAATGGTCTCTCTACCTAAAAACCAATTCAGGAAGTGAATTATTTATTAAAAAATAAATATATTTTTCTGCAATAAATTCAAGTGAAAACCACATGCATCCCTAAAGTGCTTTTTAACATTTTTTTTTCTCAACTGATTTAAACAAGCAAGCAAACAAGCCTTGTTTTCTAGGATGCCATTCATCAGATATGCACAGTTTTAGAGGTTAGAGACAGAGTGAAAGCAGTCATCACAGAATTAGTTCTTCTGCCAAGGAGCTGAGAATAAGATTTCTACCCTGATGTCCCTGAGGATCAAAAAAGGAAATAGTCCATGACATGAAAGACTCTTCAGTATGTGCCTAATACTGGGAATATAGCATATTAAAACTCCAGTGACTTACAAAATGTTGAGCAGAATATTGGAATATCTAGTTAACTGAGAAAAATAATAATCCATAGTATTAAATATTTTTTCGGAATATTTATGGTGAGTGAAGAACAAAGTGGCTCAGACTGGATAGGTAGTAAAAGATTAATTAGACTGAATTCCTAAAGTTTTGCTGCATGCTTGTGAATATGTGGCAAGAATAAAGATGTTGGTTGGGAGACTACATCAAACAGAATTTTCAAACCACATTGATTTCAGGACAAAAGGAATATGCTAATTCAGATGTGGTTGATCCTTGGTTCAATGTTAAAGTTATATAGTTTATCTCCCTGCCTCTTATCACCTTTTTTTAAAAAATTATTTTTGTTTTATTATCAAAGAGTCTCTCTTCTATTTGTCAGATGTGGATTGTTGCTGCTCTAGAATTTCATTCTCAAAACTCCACATCCAGCTTACTGATTCCAATTGGTTTCAGCTATTCATAGGCCCATTTTTGAACCATTGTGGTCATATGGAAGAATCTACAGAATGGCTTAGCCCTCAGTTCATGTCAATCTCTGGGAATGACTTAAATTTGGCATCATTCAATACACAGGGCTGCATGATTAGGACCTAAAGCAAAAATGAAGTTCTGTTACCAGAATAATATGGAACCGACTATATAGCACAGAGAACTCTACTCAGTGCTCTGTGGTGATGTAAATGGGAAGGAAATCCAAAAAAGAGGTGATACATGTATATGTATAGCTGATTCACATTGCTATACAGTAGAAACTAACACAACATTGTAAAGCAACTATACTCCAGCAAAAAGAGAAGAACATGGAGTGCATTCTAACTGTCAAAAATAATATTTTTTTTCAGAAAATACCAAATTATCTGATTTCAAATAAGTTTTTTATTTCTTATAAAAAGCTATATCTAAAACATTCAATACAACAGTTACTCCAAATGAATAAACACATATCTTGATGGAAAGATAGTTCAGTTCAAAGTGAGCATGAACTATGATCCCTAAAAATATAATGAATGTAAAGGTTAGTGGAAAGCATTTCGTCCCTTGTACTTAAATCAATATACATTCAGTAATTCATATCAGAGCTTGCCTTAATAATTATGAAAAAATTGAATGAGGTAAGATAAGCATATATATGAAACATGTCTATCCATTAAAATATTAGATTGGACACTGAAAAATATTAAGTAAAACAGTCAGTGGGCAATTTTTCTTTTAAATACAGACTTGACTAAGAAAAATACATTTGGAATTTAATGCAAAAATTTTCCAGCTTCCAATGATCTAAGAAATTTTCACTTGCTAGCTCCAGCCAAATACTGCTATAGTATAGGAGCCAGAGTATCTAGTCTATATATTATTGACCTTACTCCCAAAATTATTCAACCAATATAACATTAGTAACAGAAAAGGAGACATAATATTCTTAATGGAAGAGAAGTGTTCAGGTGTATGGCAGAGAGAAGATATTAAACAGATAATGAGCACAGAAACAGGAAATGAAACTGTTTGTAATCAATAACCATAATATCATTCATCATTAACACATTCTGCACACCCTTATACATTATTAGCTGAAACTTGAAACTAAATTATTCAATTTTTAAAGTCTTTTCATTTCTGAGTGTTAGCTAATTATAATTGAATTATAATTTTAAAAGTTATTATGAAGTATTTTAGACATAGAAGATAATACAGTGAACAATAACATATCTGCCCCCAGTCAAGGAAATAAACCATCACCAACAAGAGTGTTAGTTCCTCTGTACTCTTACCTGAATTTGTCTTCCCTACTCTTCATAAAAATTAAATAAAACAAACAAAAACTTTGTAAATCAATTAGTTAGCTATAAAATATATGTGAAATCATTTCAGGGATCATTTGAATGAATTATTTCAAATGATGGAATCACTGTGACTGTAGTTACTCCAACCTGGCATATATATGTGTACAAATAGTCATGAAGGAAAGTTGAGATAAATACATGAATATTTTATTTATATATCCTTAGCATAGCCTATTCCCTCCAATCACATTTTTATAAATTTTGATGGCTGTGAATTTTATTAAGCAATTTATTCCGTTGTTTTTACTGATTTGTTTCTTTTAAACTTTATAATGTCTCTATGAGGTAAATATTATTGTATCCATTTGAAAGATGAGGGAAATTAAAGATCAGTCAATGTAACTTCCAAAAGTTATACAGAAAGAATATGGCAAAGTTGAGATTTGACTTTGGGTCTATTGACCAAAACTAAAGATCTAAACCATGTATATATGTATATATATATATATATATATATATATATATTTACAAATGGCAAAATTTTATTCTTTTTTATGTCTAATATTCCATTACATATATGTATATATATTTATATATACCACATCTTCTTTATCCATTCATCTGTTGATAGATACTTATATTGCTTCCATATCTGGGCATTCTGCTGTGAATATTGGGGTACATATATCTTTTCAAATTAGTGTTTTCATTTTCTTTGGATATATATCCAGGAGTGTAATTGCTGGATCATATGGTTGTTCTATTTTTAATTTTTTGAGGAACATTTGTATCATTTTCCGTGGTGGCTGCACCATATTATTTTTGTTTTTTTGTTTCTCAGTCACAGGCTATTCCTTTTAATGTTCCACACAAGTCTTCAACATCACTAAATATTTCCTCTACATTCTTCTTTGAAGATAATTTGTTTTATATATTTGTTGTGACATCAGCTGTCACCGTTATCACCCTGTAGGAACTGTGTCTGTTTTCTCTGGCTGCTTTCATGCCTTAAAAAGATAAACACAGAAAACAAACAAACGAACAACAAGAAAAAAAAAAACTTCTGTGTTCAGTAATTTAACTAGGATGTACTTATGTATAGTTTTACATACTTGGAAGTTGAGACCAAAAATATCAAAAACTTGTCCAATGTCAAGCTATTAATTCTCAGAATCAAAAACCTAATCCATGCTTCTGTGATGCTAATATTGGCCTCAGTAATGGACTCTTCCTTTAGTGTTCCAGACAATCCTTCAACATCCTGAACACTTCCTCTACATTCTTCTTTTTGCTGTTATCATTCTGGGAAAAATATTTATGGCGATAAGTAGCTTAGGCAATTGTTTTTCTGTCATCAATGGCAATTAGCAAAATCCATCTGTGTGAGGACTTTCTGCAACAGATCTTAGTCTCCTCAACAAAAACAACAATGACAGTAAAAAGAGATTGCAGGAGAGACATTTAACTAGTAATTTTAAAAAAAGAGAGAGTTAAGCAGCATTTCAACCAGTTACAATATATGGATTTTATTTGAATTTTCAAATATTATACATATATATGTGATAACTTCAAAAATGTAAACTGATTGGATATTTAATTTTATTTTTAAGAAGAAATTACTATTATATATAATGTTAAAGCTTAATATTATTATCAATATTAATACATTATTACTATTATTCAACACTAAAAGGCAATGAGCATCATGCCATGAAATGACAGAGGAAACAAATGCATACCACTAAGTAAGAGAGGTCAATCTAAAAAGGCTGCATACTGTATGATTCCAACTCTGTGACGTTCTGGAAAAAGTAAAACTGGAGATAGTAAAAAGGTCAGTGTTTGCCAGGGATTGGAAGGTTGGAGGGATAAATAAGTGAAGCACAGTATTTTTAGGTCAGTGATGCTATTCTGTATGACACTGTAATGGTGGATGTATGCCATTATACATTTGTCCAAAGCCATAAAATGTAACAACACCAAGAGTGAACCATAATGTAAACTACGGTCTTTGAGTGATAATGATATGTCAAGGTAGGTTTATCAATTGTACCAAATGTACCACTCTGGTGGGGTATGTTGTTCATGAGTGGGACAGGGAGTATATAGGATATCTCTGTTCATTGTTTTCGATTTTACTGTGAACCTAAAATTTCTCTAAAAAATAAATCTAGGGCTTCCCTGGTGGCGCAGTGGTTGGGAGTCCACCTGCCAATGCAGGGGACGCGGGTTCGTAACCCAGTCCGGGAGGACCCCGTGTGCCGCGGAGTGGCTGGGCCCATGAGCCGTGGCCACTGGGCCTGCGCTTCCAGAGCCTGTGCTCCACAATGGGAGGGGCCACAGCAGTGAGAGACCCGTGTACCACACACACACAAAAAAATTAAATAAATAAATAAATAAATCTATTAAAAAAGAGAAATTATTTTTAACTTACAGGAGCATGTTAATACTATTGTGGTTATGTTTATTAGGAGCCATTATGTTTTAGAAATACATACTTAAATATTTATTTCTAAAAATTTTTATACCTGGGACTCACTTCTGAATAATCAGGGAACAAGAAGTATGAGTGTGGTTAAAGGAAAAAAAATGTCATGACAGAATAACTGTTGAGGCTGTGATAGGTACATGAAAGATAATTACACTATGCTCCCTATTTTAGTAACAATGTGAACGTTTTGACTAAAAAATGAGATTTTAAAAGTCTTTCTTAAGCCTATCAAGATTCCCACAATATTCACTGGAATTTTAACTTAGGCTCAGGCCTATTCCTTGTATCTTTATTTAAATAATAACATTCTAATCATGGTCATGGGGAAGAACATGAAAATTATTTAATCTGTTCTTTCCTTCTCAATAATACTTAGGGGCAGAAATAAAGTACAAGGCTGAAGTAGTGGAGAAAAACATTTCAGACATATGAAGAAGAATGGTTCATCTAAAATTACATACTTTAACAAGGCATTGCTAAATGAAATTATATTTGAGTTTCTTATCACCAGTTTTTACCTTCAGTTTGGGTTTACCTTTTACATTCTATTTTGTAAATTTTTGATGACCATAATGTATTACAAATTTAGTATCTAGTCATTTGTATTCTAGATCAGTAAGACTGAGATGATTTGGATACATAAGTGCTTTGACCAATGCCTTTCAGAAAATATGAGAAATGTAACCATAGCTACTGCTAGGTGAAAAACAAAAAGCTTATTACATTTTCAGAAAAACAACAGAAAGGTCAGACATCCATTTTCTGTGTGTACAGTGTGAACACTCTTCTTCGATTCCAGTAGGTAATAGAGAGTAAAATCTGACTTTGTGAAGCTTTCCTCTTTGCCATCCCCCGTCAAAGGAACAAAATGTTACATGGAGAGGAAACTCTACCTCACTTTTGTGCAGCTGACTTATTGACTATGTTGAACAAAGTTTAAAATTACCTCTTTCAATTTGGATCTTCTGCTGGACTGTAGTAACATGTAGGCTTGGGTGACAATATAAAGTAACTGTCCTCATGTGCAGAGCATGGTACATTTTTATTCCACTATTAATGTGTTATGGGCTCAACTGTGTCTTCCTCCAAATTCATATGTTGAAGTTTTAGTCCCCAGTACCTCAAAGTGTGACTCTATTTGGAGAGTGGTATTCTTATAAGAAGATGAAATTTGGACACACACATATGAAAAGAAGACCCATGAAGACACAAGGAGAAGATGACCATCTATAAGTCAAGGAGAGATGTCTCAGAAGCAACCAACCCTGCCAACACCTTTGTCTCAGACTTCTAGCCTCCAGAATAATGAGAAAATGCATTTCTGTTTTTTAAGACCCCCTGTTGGTAGCACTTTGTTATTGCAACCCTAGCTAACTAATCAAAATATTAGAAAAAATAGTTGATATTTTTTAGAGGAAAAAAACTCCTTATACTTAAAAGTAGAATTTCACTGTCCCCAAACGTGTGTGACTATAAGACAGTGGAAGAGCCATGTCAATCCTTATGATTGGATCCTACTGTTACCCACCTTTGGCTGCCAATTCAATGTTTTTGATAGTTGGTCCATTAGGATGTTTTGGTTGTGGCACTCTTATTTCTCATGAATTGATTCTAAGAATCATGTGGCAAGCCGTCAAAGATTGATAGGTATTGTGTTCATGTAATCACAGCTCCCATGCTTCCCATTGGCCAAGTAAGTCATTCAGGACTTGGAGTGAGTATAGAAAATCCAAACCCTACTTAATTTTCACTCTTTATTAACCTTACCAAAAGGTAGAGCTGTAAATAACATAAGATCATCAATACTATACACAGTGACAGTCTAGTTGTAGTGGAGAATCAGAGAATTCCAGATATTGCCATTTTATTCTCTTGAAATGACTTAGTGAATAACAGGTTTACTCACCAATGTTTTCTACTGAGTCCAGCACAAACATTCAAGTAGATACATGATAGTACAGTATACTGTTTAAGGTCACAGGCTCTAGAGCCAGTGTGCCTGGGATTATATCTTGACTTCCCAATTTAATAATATGCAAGTTACTAGAAACTCTCTTATCATATTGTCTTCCACTTGAAATGGGATTTAAATGTACTTGATTTAAAAAATTGGGGAAAAGATTAATTGGGTCTAAACATAAAGTGCTAAGGACAACAGTAGGAATATAGTGGGCAATTAATAAATCTTTACTATTATTATAGTCAAATGTGAAGAACCATTAGGGCCACCAATCCATTACCCCATCAAACTACTGAAAATATGTTTATATACTGATGAGCTTTCTCAAAATAATGACAGAAAATAATTTCTTAGGAATAAATAAGCCACATTTCTTACTTTCTCATGCCTCGAGTAACTGTTTTACTAAGCTTCATTGATTCTACTCACTAAACTCTCACTCTTCCTCTATTTCCACACTTACTATTTTTCTAAGACATTTTTATTCTAAGGAAGTTTGTTAACATTTTTGCTCACCACAAAAATTAATAGTAATAACAATAATAGTTGTCATTCATGGAATAATAATGTACTAGATAATAAGCTATAAAATGCAATTATATATATAATATATATATTTATATATATAATAAGCTTATAATAAGTTCCAAGCATGCATTAGTGTATTGAATATTCATGACAGTGCTGTGAGGTAATTACAAAGAATATCCCTGTTTTACAGATTTGGAAACTGAGTCTAGAGCTCAAGTAACTTGTTTGAACTCATCTAGTAAGTGGTAAATGTGGGATTTGAACCCAGGCATCCAGACTCCAGAGCAGTAAAAGTAACTGCTTTACCATGTGGAATCCACTCTACAGCATTTTCCCTCTACCAAGTATCCACTGGAATTTTCTTTGCTCCTGTAAGTTTGAAAGGTGCAGTTACCCCCACACAAATCCACTTGCAAGAAGATGTAAATCCTGGTGTTAAGTATAAATTTGGATGTGCATAATTATGTAACCTTACAAAACAGAGCACCCCGCAGTAATTCCACAATTGAAACACATCTTAATAAATATATTTCACAGTCATTCATGTGCATTTATAAGTTAAAGATATCAATCTCTCATCTAGATCTGCAGCTTTTAATTAAGTGTTGCTGAGTTAAATCTTTTTCTAGGAAATATTTTAGGCAATATCTTGTTCCTTAGAAGGATCTGCTGTTTTTTCCTAGAAATGCTACCTTCCCCACAGGCCTTTGTTTGTTCCTTTATCCCTTGGCCTCTAAGAAAATTTTCCTTTCATTGTGAGTTGCATCAAGGAGTTTTTTAAAATAATAAAATAAAATAAAACACATTTCTCTCTCCTTATGGGTTTATCATTTTGATGACTTTCATAGCTTTCATTTAAGCTATGAAATTATGAATTCTCATTATGCTTCTTCCTGGCTCTTTAGTATTATTTAGGTGGAATAGAGGCAGACCCCAAGGACTGAATCAATTTTAATTCTATCTTCTGTAACGTGTCTTCTGCACTACCGAATGTTGGTTTAGAGAAAAAAAAATGCAAGCAGGCTTCTCCCTTCAGTCCCCTCTGACATACTAACTTTACAGATATTGGCTCCACTATTCTGTTTTCTGTGACCAATACTCATCTTTTTAGAATCTCTACCACTTTCCTCTTGGCATTCATCTTCTAAACTACCTCCAAATACTTTTCAATTACCAACTCTATACTTGAGTTTCCTGCTGAATTTTGAGAGGCGGAGTTGAAGAGATATGCCTCTTTAAAGCTTTTAAGCACCCTGTCTAAACAGGGAAATTCTGGGAATGTTGAATGATAATCTAGTGAATGGGATTCATCTAGGTGTTTTTAGTGGATGCTGTGGTGCCCAGGCCAAATGTCCCTTTCTTTACCCCCACCTTCCACAGTTTTTCTCTGAGCTGTTAACTGCTGACTGCTCACAGGGGAGCGTTTCCCCTCAAATTGCTTTTTGGTTGAAGGAAGTAAGGTTACATCATTTTCCCAGGGGCAACCCACATTTAACAACTGTTTAATGGGGCCAGAGGCAAAGCTTGGGCCCCTTTCTTTCAACTTAGTACAATTCTAAAGGGCCATTATAGACCCCAAACCCAATGTGAGATCAACTGAGGCCTCTATAATAACTAGATTGTGGAATTGTAGTTCAGATTCTCCCTCCACCCAAGTCTTCTTTCCTCACCTCTTCAAACACCTTTCCTCAGTGTACTCAATCTCAAACCCCCTTTCAAGTTACCAGTTCACAGTCTGTTTCTGGGAAACTGGCCTAAGACAATGTTGAAAGGAATCCTTGCAGACTGCATATAATTCTGTAAAACCTCACCAAGATGTTTTTTTTCTAAAATTAAGCTATTTATATAATTATCTTCCTTTTCCAAATACTATTTCCCCTATCTTCTAAAAGGCAAATCAGCTACAATGAAGGAACGAGAATTCTGAAGTTACCTTGTTTAATGGTGATTGATGCTATTACAGGCCAATTCAATTTTTAAAAATAAGTTAATAAGCCAATCTCAATCTCTCTCTCTCTTCTCTCTTTTACCTTCTATTGTTAGTTCCATCTCCATTCTTCTGTCTCTCTTTCTCTCTATGAAACATACATGCTTTTTCTCTCTCTTCATGATCCAGGTCACAGAAGAAAATAGGGATTTTTTTTTTTTTTAATCCTTATTGGAGTATAATTGCTTTACAAAGGTGTGTTACTTTCTGCTTTATAATAAATGAATCAGTTATACATATATTCCCATATCTCTTCCCTCTTGCATCTCCCTCCCTCCCACCCTCCTGATCCCACCCCTCTAGGTGGTCACAAACCAGCTAGCAGATCTCCCTGTGCTGTGCAGTTGCTTCCCACTAGCTATCTATTTTACATTTGATAGTGTACATATGCCCATGCCACTCTCTCACTTTGTCACAGCTTACCCTTCCCCCTCCCCATATCCTCAAATCCATACTCTAGTAGGTCTGAGTCTTTATTCCCATCTTACCACTAGGTACATGACCATTTTTTTTCCCCCTTAGATTCCATATATATGTGTTAACATATGGTATTTGTTTTTCTCTTTCTAATTTACTTCATTCTGTATGACACACTATAGGTCCATCCACTTCACTACAAATAACTCAATTTCGTTTCTTTTTATGGCTGAGTAATATTCCATTGTATATATGTGCCACATGGTCTTTATCCATTCATCTGTTGATGGACACGTAGGTTGCTTCCATGTCCTGGTTATTGTAAATAGAGCTTCAGTGAACATTTTGGTACATGACTCTTTTTCAATTATGCTTTTCTCAGGGTATATGCACAGTAGTGGGATTGCTGGGTCGTATGGTAGTTCTACTTGCAGTTTTTTAAGAAACCTCCATACTGTTCTCCATAGTGGCTGTATCAATTTACATTCTCACCAACAGTGCAAGAGGGTTCCCTTTTCTCCACACCCTCTCCAGCACTTATTGTTTCTAGATATTTTGATGATGGCCATTCTGACTGGTGTGAGATGATATCTCATGGAAGTTTTGATTCACATTTCTCTAATGATTAATGATGTTGAGCATTCTTTCATGTGTTTTTTGGCAATCTGTATATCTTCTTTGGAGAAATGTCTATTTAGGTCTTCTGCCCATTTTTGGTTTGTGTTGCTTGTTTTTTGTTATTGAGATGCATGAGCTGCTTGTACATTTTGGAGATTAATCCTTTGTCAGTTGCTTCATTTGCAAATATTTTCTCCCATTCTGAGCGTTCTCTTTTCATCTTGTTTGTGGTTTCCTTTGCCGTGCAAAGGCTTTGAAGTTTCATTAGGTCCCGTTTGTTTATTTTTGTTTTTACTTCCATTTCTCTAGGAGGTGGGTCAAAAAGGACCTTGCTGTGATTTATGTCATAGAGCGTTCTGCCTATGTTTTTCTCTAAGAGTTTGATACTGTCTGGCCTTACATTTAGTCTTTAATCCGTTTTGAGTTTATTTTAGTGTATGGTGTTAGGGAGTGTTCTAATTTCATGCTTTTACATGTACCTGTCCAGTTTTCCCAGCACCACTTATTGAAGAGGCTGTCTTTTCTCCATTGTATATTCTTGCCTCCTTTATCAAAGATAAGGTGACCATATGTACGTGAGTTTATCTCTGGGCTTTCTATCCTATTCCATTGATCTGTCTTTCTGTTTTTGTGCCAGTACCATATTACCTTGATTGCTGTAGCTTTGTACTATAGTCTGAAGTCAGGGAGCCTGATTCATCCACCTCCATTTCTGGTTCTCAAGATTGCTTTGGCTGACTGTTCAGGGTCTTTTGTGTTTCCATACAAATTGTGAAATTTTTTGTTCTAGTTCTGTGAAAAATGCCAGCGGTAGTTTGATAGGGATTGCATTGAATCTGTAGATTGCTTTGGGTAGTAGAGTCATTTACACAATGTTGATTCTTCCAATCCAAGATCATGGTATATATCTCCATCTATTTGTATCATCTTTAATTTCTTTCAACAGTGTCTTATAATTTTCTGCATACAGGTCTTTTTTCTCCTTAGGTAGGTTTATTCCTAGATATTTTATTATTTTTGTTGCAATGGTAAATGGGAGTGTTTTCTTGATTTCACTTTCAGACTTTTCATCATTAGTGTATAGGAATGTCAGAGATTTCTGTGCATTAATTTTGTATCCTGCTACTTTACCAAATTCATTGATTAGCTCTAGTAGTTTTCTGGTAGCATCTTTACAATTCTCTATGTATAGTATCATGTCATCTGCAAACAGTGACAGCTTTACTTCTTTTCTGATTTGGATTCTTTTTATTTCTTTTTCTTCTCTGATTGCTGTGGCTAAAACTTCCAAAACTATGTTGAATAATAGTGGTGAGAGTGGGCAACCTTGTCTTGTTCCTGATCTTAGGGGAAATGGTTTCAATTTTTCACCATTGAGAATGATATTGGCTGTGATTTTGTCAAAAATGGCCTTTATTATTTTGGGGAAAGTTCCATATATATGCCTACTCTCTGCAGGGTTTTATCATAAATGGGTGTTGAATTTTGTCAAAAGCTTTTTCTGCATCTATTGAGAATAGCATATGTTTTTTCTCTTTCAGTTTGTTAATATGGTGTATCATATTGATTGATTTGCGTATATTGAAGAATCCTTGCATTCCTGGAATAAACCCTACTTGATCATGGTGCATGATCCTTTTAATGTGCTCTTGGCTTCTGTTTGCTAGTATTTTGTTGAGGATTTTTGCATCTATGTTCATCAGTGATATTGACCTGAAGGTTTCTTTCTTTGTGACATCTCTGTCTGGTTTCAGTATCAGTGTGATGGTGGCCTCATAGAATGAGTTTGGGAGTGTTCTTCCCTCTGCTATATTTTGGAAGAGTTTGAGAAGGATAGGTGTTAGCTCTTCTCTAAATGTTTGATAGAATTTGCCTGTGAAGCCATCTGGTCCTGGGCTTTTGTTTGTTGGAAGTTTTTTAATCACAGTTTCAATTACAGTGCTTGTGCTTGATCTATTCATATTTTCTATTTCCTCCTGGTTCAGTCTCGGCAGGTTGTGCATTTCTAAGTATTTGTCCATTTCTTCCAGGTTGTTCCTTTTATTGGCATAGAGTTGCTTGTAGAAATCTCTCATCATCCTTTGTATTTCTGCAGTGTCAGCTGTTACTTCTTTTTCATTTCTTATTCTATTGATTGCAGTCTTCTCCCTTTTTTTCTTGATGAGTCTGCCTAATAGTTTATCAATTTTGTTTATCTTTTTAAAGAACCAGCTTTTAGTTTTATTGATCTTTGCTATCATTTCCTTAATTTCTTTTTCATTTATTTCTGATCTGGTCTCTATGATTTCTTTCCTTCTGCTAACTTTGGGGTTTTTTTGTTCTTTCTGTAATTGCTTTAGGTTCAAGGTTAGGTTGTTTATTTGAGATGTTTCCTGTTTCTTAAGGTAGGATTGTATTGCTATAAACTTCCCTCTTAGAACTGCTTTTACTGCATCCCATAGGTTTTGGGCCGTCGTGTCTCCATTGTCATTTGTTTCAAGGTATTTTTTGATTTCCTCTTTGATTTCTTCAGTGATCACTTCATTATTAAGTAGTGTATTGCTTAGCCTCCATGTGTTTGTATTTTTTACAGATCTTTTCCTGTAATTGATATATAGTCTCATAGCACTGTAGTCGGAAAAGACACTTGATACAATTTCAATTTTCTTAAATTTACCAAGGCTTGATTTGTGACCCAAGATGTGATCTATCCTGGAGAATGTTCCATGAGCACTTGAGAAAATGTGTATTCTGTTGTTTTTGGATGGAATGTCCTATAAATATCAATTAAGTCCACCTTATTTAAGGTAACATTTAAAGTTTCTGCTTCCTTATTTATTTTCATTTTGTATGATCTGTCCATTGGTGAAAGTGGGGTGTTAAAGTCCTCTGCTATGATTGTGTTATTGTCGATTTATCCTTTTATGGCTGTTAGTATTTTCCTTATGTATTGAGGTGCTCCTATATTGTTGCATAATTACTTAAAATGGTTAAATCTTCTTCTTGGATCGATCCCTTGATCATTATGTAGTGTCCTACTTTGTCTCTTGTAATAGTCTTTATTTTAAAGTCTGTTTTGTCTGATATGAGAATTGCTACTCCAGCTTTCTTTTGATTTCCATTTGCGTGGAATATCTTTTTCCATCCCCTCACTTTCAGTCTGTATATGTCCCAGGTCTGAATTGGGTCTCTTGTAGACAGCATATATATAGGTCTTGTTTTTGTACCCATTCAGCCAGTCTGTGTCTTTTGGTGGTAGCATTTAATCCATTTCCATTTAAGGTAATTATCGATATGTATCTTCCTATTCCCATTTTCTTAATTGTTTTGTGTTTGTTATTGTAGGTCTTTTCCTTCTCTTATGTTTCTTGCCTAGAGAAGTTCTTTTAGCATTTGTTGTAAAGCTGGTTTGGTGGTGCTGAACTCTCTCAGCTTTTGCTTGTCTGTAAAGATCTTAATTTCTCCATGAAATCTGAATGAGATCCTTGCTGGCTAGAGTAACTTTTGTTGTAGAGTTTTCTCCTTCATCGTTTTAAATATGTCCTGCCACTCCCTTCTGGCTTGCAGAGTTTCTGCTGAAAGTTTAGCTGTTAACCTTATGGGGATTCCCTTGTGTGTTATTTGTTGTTTTTCCCTTGCTGCTTTTAAAATGTTTTCTTTGTGTTTAATTTTTGACAGTTTGATTAATATGTGTCTTAGTGTGCTTCTCCTTGGATTTTTCCTTTATGGGACTCTCTGTGCTTCCTGGACTTGGTGAACTATTTCCTTTCCCATATTAGGGAAGTTTTCAACTATAATCTCTTCAAATGTTTTCTCAGTCTCTTTCTTTTCCTCTTCTTCCTCTGGAAACTACATAATTTGAATGTTAGTGTGTTTAATGTTGTTCCAGAGGTCTCTGAGACTTTCCTCAATTCTTTTCATTCTTTTTTCTTTATTCTGCTCTGCAGTAATTATTTCCACTATTTTATCTTCCAGGTCACCTATCCATTCTTCTGCCTCCATTATTCTGCTATTGATCCCTTCTAGAGTATTTTTAATTTCATGTTTTGTGTTTTTCATCATTGCTTGTTTCCTCTTTAGTTCTTTTAGGTCCTTGTTAAATGTCTCTTGCATTTTCTCTATTCTTTTTCCAAGATTTTGGATCATCTTTACTATCATTATTCTGAATTCTTTTTCAGGTAGACTGCCTATTTCCTTCGCATTTTTTAGGTCTGGTGGGTTTTTACCTTGCTCCTTCATCTGCTGTGTGTCTTTCTGTCTTCTCATTTTGCTTATCTTACTGCGTTTGGAGTCTCCTTTTTGCAGGCTGCTGGTTCATAGTTCCTTTTGATTTTAGTGTCTGTCCCCAGTGACTAAAGTTGGTTCAGTGGTTTGTGTAGGCTTCCTGTTTGAGGGGACTAGTGCCTGTGTTCTGGCAGATGAGGCTGGATCTTGTCTTTCTTGTGGGCAGGTCCACGTCTGGTGGTGTGTTTTGGGGTGTCTGTGGACTTATTATGATTTTAAGAAGCCTCTCTGCTAATGAGTGGGGTTGTGTTCCTGTCCCACTAGTTGTTTGGCATAGGGTGTCCAGCACTGTAGCTTGCTGGTCGTTGAGTAAAGCTGGGTCTTGGTGTTGAGATGGAGATCTCTGGGAGATTTTTGCCATGGGATATTATGTGGAGCTGGGAGGTCTCTTGTGGATCAGTGTCCTGAAGTTGGCTCTCCCACCTCAGAGTCACTGCACTGACTCCTGGCTGGAGTACCAAGAGCCTTTCATCCACATGATTCAGAATAAAATGGAGAAAATGTAGAAAAAGAAAGAAAGAAAGAAAGAAAGAAAGAGAGAGGATATAATAAAATAAAGTATAGTAAGATAAAATAAAATAAAGTTATTAAAATAAAAAATAATAAGAAAAAAATTGTTAACTAAAAAAATAGAAAACAAAGAAACAAATAACGGCTGGAGAGAACCCTAGGATAAATGTTGGAAGCAAAGCTTTACAGACAAAATCTCACACAGAATCATACACATACACACTCACAAAAAGAGGAAAAGGGGAAAAATTAATATATCTTGCTCTCAAAGCCACCTCCTAAATTTGGGATGCTTCATTGTCTATTCAGGTATTCCAAACATGTAGGGTATATCAAGTTGATTTTGGTGATTTAATCCGCTACTCCTGAGGCTGCAGGGAGAAATTTCCCTTTCTCTTCTTTGTTCACACAGCTCCTGGTGTTCAGCTTTGGAGTTGGCCCTGTCTCTGCATGTAGGTTGCCTGAAGGTGTCTGTACTTTGCTCACATAGGACGGGATTACAGGAGCAGCTGATTTGGTTGCTCTGGCTCACTCAGGTCGTGGGGAAGGAGGGGTATGGGTGTGGGGTGAGCCTGCAGTGGCAGAGCCGGTGTGACGTTGCACCAGCCTGAGGCACACTGCGTTGTCTCCTGGGGAAGTTGTCCCTGGATCATGGGACCCTGGCAGTGGTGTGCTACACAGGCTTCCGGGAGGGGAGGCTTGGATAGTGACCTGTACTTGCACACAGGCTTCTTGGTGGTAGCAGCAGCACCCTTAGTGTCTCATGCCCGTCTCTGGGGTCCTCACTGTTAGCCGTGGCTCACGCCCATCTTTGGAGCTCCTTTAAGCAGTGCTCTTAATCCCCCCTCCTCACGCACCAGGGAACAAAGAGGGAAGGAAAAGTCTCTTGCCTCTTCAGCAGGTCCATGCTTTTTCCCGGACTCCCTCCCAGCTAGCTGTGGTGCACTAACCCCTTCAGGCTGTGTTCACGCTGCCAGTCCTCTACCTGTGATCCGACTGAAGCCTGAGCCTCAGCTCCCAGCCCCGCCCACCCTGGGAGGTGAGCAGACAAGCCTCTCGGGTTGGTGAGTGCTGGTCAGCACCTATCCTCTGTGCTGGAATCTCTTCGCTTTGCCCTCCGCACCCTTGTTGTTGCGTTGTCCTCCATGGCTCTGAAGCTCCCTCCTTCTGCCGCCAGCAGTCTCTGCCCATGAAGAGTCTTCCTAGTGTGTGGAAACCTTTCCTCCTTCACAGCTCCCTCCCACTGGTGCAGGTCCTGTCCTGTCCCTATTCTTTTGTCTCTGTTTTTTCTTTTGCCTTACCCAGGTACATGGGGAGTTTCTTGCCTTTTGAGAGGTCTGAGGTCTTCTGCCAACATTCAGTGGGTGTTCTATAGGAGCAGTTCCACATGTAGATGTATTTCTGATGTATCTTTGGGGAGGAAGGTGATCTCCCCATCTTACTCTTCCGCCATCTTCATCAAATCCTTGGGATGTTGTTGTTAGTTACAATTTATTGGTGCTGAATATCTCTTAATTGAAGATATACTTCCTTCTCTCTTACCATTAGACTATCAACTCCAAGAGGTTATATTCTAATTATTAGAAATTATTATCTAATTATTAGAAATTAGAAATAATATTCTAATCCCAAATATATATTATATACTCAAATAATTTGGCATGGATAGATGAACATTCTAAAGCTTTAACTTTCATTCAGATAGCTGGAAACAGCAATTATAGCCTCACTATACTACCAAAAATTATAGTTTATTTATAATTTATTATAAAAATATAATAAATTACATTTATAAACACTGTTTAATTTGTAATAAGAATGCTATTATTTTAAAGTATATAAACCCGACTCCCCCTACCAAGCACCATTTAGGGCTCAACTTTGCTGTCACATTTTAGGACAAGTGTCAATACTTAATCATTCCAATTCAAATATACTTGTTTGCCTTTCTCGGGATCTAGTTCTTATCACTTTATGCACACTTTTTTTTACATATTTTATTCCCTTTAAGACAAAGATATCCACATTAAAATATTCTGATAACTTTTAATGGAGAAGCAATCATTCCCTGCATTTTTTGAAGTATTCACAGGCAGTTTTCCTCCCTGCTTTCTTCAGCAAAATATCATGGTATTCACCTGTGATCCATTTCCCAGGCCTTTATCAGCAAAGGTAATTATACTCTAAAATGTTTGCCTTGCAGCAAGGGAGTCATAATTCACAGAAGGACATTCTGTTTTAGAGAGAGCACAGCTCCTGTAGACACATGCACTGGGAGGTGACAGGGAGAGGACACACAACAGCCTGTGAGACATAGAGATTCTCACAGAGGGGGATGGGTGTCAGAGAGAACACTTTCACATGCTAGAAATTCCTCTATTGCTCCAATACTTTTTTAAACCTTATCTTTCTTTATGACTCTCAAACATATTTGCTTATTAATTTTATATCCTTTAAGGTGAAATGCAGGCTCTTCCTCTCCCCTTGTCAAGGAGGCATTTTTTTCTTCTTTGATCAGACATTTTAGATAATCTTCCTGCTTTTAAACTTCCTCTTACAGGTGGCCCTGTGTCAGGCTTTTCATCCCTCCACCCCACTTATCTAAAAGCAATCAGTAACACACAATTCTTGCTAAAGTAGATCACTTAATTTAGTACATATTTACTGAGATGAGCCCTAATACCTCTTGACAATTTATTTTCCTGAATTAATAAAGCCATTTAGGACAACAGCATTCTTGGTCACACTAGGACTCTTTGAGATTGCTGAATCTTAAAGATTATGATTATGTATAGCATGGTTGATCATAAGAATAGCTGACATGTAAGAGAAAAACCACAAATTTTGAGTTAAGACAACATCTTTGGATGGATTCTATTAGCTCCACTGATTTTATAAGCAGTAATTTCCTACAGCCATGAGTGAAACACACATACACACAGACACACATGCACACATATTTGTGCCACTGAATTTACGTACAACACACATTTATTTAACTTTCCTGACAGTCACAGCTGATTTATTTTCACTTGACAGTCAAGTAAATTCCGACATCTTTTCCACATAAATTGTTGTTAAGAACTTTTAAAATACTGATTGTTATGCAGTATATTAACCATTTCTCTCAGCTTTTTGTCATCTGAAAATTTTATGAGCACACATTTTTGTCTTTATCCAAGTCAATGATAAAATTATTACATAGGACAAGGCTTAGGACAGAGTCTAAGTGATCACTCTTGAGGAGCCATAATTCAACCATCTGAATGTACTATCATCCAACTCTCACAAAACTTTATTTTTCTGTCATCTGGTCTACATTTCTCCAACTGGTAAACAAATAAACCATGAGAGATTTTAACACTTTTCTGAAATTCAGATCATCTTGTGACCTTCCTCTGCTTGGCCAATCTTACTAGATACCACTTTATTTAAAATATTAATGGGGTTGTGTTATGTTTCCATGTTGATTCTGCATCTATGCTAATTTGTGGTATTATCCTTTCTCTTTTTAGGTTATTAGAACTCATTCAATTTTACAGACAACTATTGAGCACTTATATGTATCATGTGTTATGTTAGGTTCTACAGTTATAAAGATATTTACTCTATAACTCCTGCTCTCAGTATGCTCACTGCCTGCTCAATAATATGTTATAGAGTATTTCCAGAATCTGATATCAAGCTAATGCATCTATAGTTTTTGTCATTGACACCAAAATTAGGATTGTAATTGATAATAACAAATATTATGATACTTATTTTGTGATACACCACAAAAAGTATCAAGAGTAATATTGATGTCAAAAACTCAGCCTCTGTGTACTGTCACCAAATCAAATCTTGGAGACAGAGTTTTGGGAGAAGTAGAAAAGAATAGCTTTATCACTTTGCCAGGCAAATGGGGACACAGTGGGCTCATGCCCTGGAAAACTGTGTATCCCAACCCGGGAGGATATGGTGAGGAGTTTTATAGCAGTGGTTCAAGAGCCGGGTTTCTGATAAGGATCAGGGTGTGTGCAGGGCCTGCATTCCTTTAATCTGGCCTCAGGTGGTCTCCTGATGAGCTTCTCGAGGTTATCTTCCTGGAATGAAGAATGCTAACATATTCCATTTGTTGGGGTTTTAGTTCTGTAGAAGAACTTGAAGATATCATTAGGTGTATCACTTGAGGCATAACCAGGACCTTACCCCAAGGCTGCACTATTGTTTCTTGGCTGCTCCTCCCTTGTCTCTGCAACCCCTCCCTTTCCTGATTAGCAACGGTTAAAATCTGCCCTTTGGAACTCAGGGAATGTCATGGAGGCTGAAACCTACTCCCTACAAACAAGAAATGGGGGTGTGGAGGGGGAAACAGAAAGGTTTTCATGGCCAGGAGCCCCACAGGGTCCTGCTCAGGTTCAGTATTGATGATATAAATACTACTTACTTCAGTACTTGATGTGTAATTCATCTGAAACTAAAGCCCTAAATGCATTTATAATAATTCTTACTATTTTCTCTCTATCAAGTGTCCCCAAGACCATTCTTGTGCTTGAAGATTCACTAGAACTCATAGAATTCAGAAAAGCTGTTATGCTCGTATTTACAATTTATTACAGTCAAAGGATACAGATTAAACTCAAGGGAAAAGGCACATGAGATGAAGTATAGGAAAAACAAGACACAAGCTTTCAGGTGTCCCTCTCGCAGTGGAGTCATACAAAGAAACATTTAATTCTTCCAGCAACAATGTGTAGCAACACATGAAAATATTACCAACCAGGGAAATTCTCCTGAGCCTTGGACTCTACAGTTTTCACTGAGCGTCAGTCATGTAGGCATTTACAGCTTGCATGACAGACCTTAGCTACTCAGACTCTTGCTGCCAGCAGAGCAAAAAGAGGTATTCATCATAAATCACATTGGTAGGATAAACTTACCTGGTCATTCTGGTACAACATGGCCCAAGGCCACAGGCATACAAAAACATTCTTATCAGGCAGACAAAATATACTAAGAGATCAGAGGTTATCTCCCAGGAGACTGCTAAGAGCCAGTCCTAAAGACAGACATCTATTTGGAATATGCAACCCAGGCCTGCTGAGTCAAATCAGCCCAGCTATTTCTATGTCTTTAGTTCCGTTTGATCATGTGTTTTTCCAACCTTTTATAACTCAGAAGTCATTCTCTGTTTTGATAATATGAAAGCAAGATAGACATAAAGTAGTTCTGTATTCTCTCCCTGATTCTTTAGCATTTTAAGGTTGCACTAGCTCTTCTTGAAATACATCAAAAAATTCCTTTTAATTTAAAATTTAGATTTTGTTGTTATATTGAAACAACATACACAAAAATACTAAAAGATACTAAAAACATACTAAAAGTAATTGTCTCTTGATGTTTTGCTATAATGCATACCAGTCTTTTCTGTTTTTCACAAATACTTCCTTTTTCCTGTGAATTTCCTCCTTCTACTAGTAGATGTATGACTTGTGAAGCATAAATTAGAGACTTTAGATAAATTATGAAAAGGAAATAAAAACTGACAAATAAATAGACATCATGACAACTAAGCACTAGATGACTCAAGAGCCCTGGAATTTGCCTTATAAAAAGATGAAAAAAATCAAGAAGTCTAAAAATTCTTAATAAATTATGTTTAACTAAAAGAAATATCACTGTATTAGTTATCCATAACTGCCTAGCAAGTGACCCCAAAACCTAGCAGCTTAAAACCAAACTTTTATTATCTTAAAGTTTCTGAGATCAGAATGCAGGCACAGTGTAGCTGAGTTTTCTGGCTCAGGGTCTGTCTCTATAAGGCAGCAAACAAGGTGTCACTAGGGTCTGCAGTCATTTCAAGGTGTAACTGAAGGAGGATCTCCTTCCAAGGTCACTCGTGTGATTTTTAGTTGGATTCAGTTCCTGTGGACTGTTGGTTGAAGGCTTCCCTTAGTTACTTTCTAGCTGGATCACTTCATAGGGCAGCTGGAAACTGCCTTTCCTCAGAGGGAGCAAGTGAGAGAACAAGAGAAGATAAACAAGACAGAATACAGAAATTTTTTGTAACTTTATTTATGAAGTCGTGTTCCATCACTTTTGTCATAGACGATTAGTTAGAAGCAAATCATGAAGTCCATCTGACACACAAGGGAAGAAGTTTACACAAAAGCATGAACCACAGGAGGTAAGAATTATTGACAGCGAACTTAGAAGTTCCCTACCATAGTTATTTATATAACAATACTATAAAATACCATATATATTTTTTGAGTAAATGTCAGAGGTTCTCAACTGAAATTTTGCCCTGGCTATTTGACAATATCTGGAACCATTTTTAATTGTTGTGACTGCAGGTAGAAGAGCAATATTGGCATGTAGTAGGTAGAAAACTGGAATGCTGCTAACCATTTAATATTGCACAGAACCGTCCCTTCCAAAACAAAGAATTTTCCAGTTCAGCATGACACTATTGCTGAGGGTGAGAAACCCTGGTATATATTAGTAAGTATTAAAATTTTCTAGATTAGTATAAAGCCTGGAATGCTCTTTAGGTAAAATATGCTGATGTCTTAGAAAATAACATATATAATCACTGACTTGGTTTAGTTAACCTGAAATACAAGTGTTATATGAAATAATTATTATAGATCCATCTATACAAAACCAAGTTAGCTCTATTTTACTAAAGATGAAACTGCTTACTAGTCTCTGCCTCACAGATATGTTTAATAATGTTCCCACTATTGAAAACCACTAAAACAGAATTTCTGCAGGAATTAGTGAAATGATCCAGATGATGTGCTAATATTAAATGTGGGACTGTTGAAATGAAGTTATTTTTTCATCTCTAGTACAGATTAGCACTATAACAGAAATGTAGGTATTCTAAAAATCAATGTTTAAATTTATAAAGATTGATTCCTGGGAGTCATCAAACTATGGCCAGTGGGCTAAATCTGGATCACTCTCTGTTTTCATAAATAAAGTTTTATTGGAACACAGCAATGGCTATTTTTTTTTATATTTCTATGACTGTTTTTTGAGCTATAATAGCAGATTTAGTTATTTGCAACAGAGACTATATGGTTGACAAAGCCTTAAATATTTAATTTAATCTGTTCCATTAAAGAAAATGTTTCCCAAGTTATGATCTATTCAATACTAACAGAGCTTCTTTTTATTGGACTTTGGGTATTTATTATTATTTGTTTCTGGTCCCTCTTTTTATGGTGTATTGCAGCATCAAAAACTTAGAAGGAGATGAAACAGAACAGGGGGTAACTTCTAAAATACATAATATTTCTTCATTTTCATATATGCTACATTTATTATGTATTACATTTTATTGGGTAAAATGTACTTTTAGGTACTTTTAGACTGTGATTTTTCCTATTAAGTCAGTTGAAAGTGTTAGTGAGTACTCTACAGACAATAAAAGCAATCATTTATTGTAACTTACCTAAAGTTACGTAGTAATATGCTGATTCAGCTACAGAAGTGGGAGTCTGGGTTCTTAGCCATAAAGCAAAAACTGCTTATGTCTGCAGGACAATCACTTACTTTAACACTCCATATTCCAAAACTCCTGAAAATCTAAATTAGATAATTTGTATTCTTAAAGCTGTCTAACTTTTAAATATAATTGAAATTTAAAAAAGTATATTTTAATGCCACATGTTATATTTTGCTTACAAAAATAGATAGATGTTAGGTCTCTTAGTAAAGGCACTTTGAGTTGGAAGTACAGTCAGTTCTTCCATCACACTTATTTTTAAACATGTGTGTGTTCCAATGCAATCTATTAAGAAACAGTCTGAGAACAATGTAAATTTTACGTTTGTTTGTATGCAATTCTATCTGTAAGAAATACTAGGTGAATACAAAACAACAACCAAAAACACATACCCAGCTGAACTGAGCCACAAAGGAATATACAAAATGAATACATGGACAGACCTCAAATATCTCTTCTATCAGTTCATTGTTCACTGAATGTCTTATCCTAAAAGATTGTGTTTTGCTATTTTTTTGCATTTGTGGAGACTCATTCAACATCCCAAACATATCTAAGTGTCCTGATCAGAAAACAAAGAGCAGTACATAAAACAAAAAAACAAATAAACAAAACTCTAAGTATTGAAAAGAAGCTTGAAATAATAAAATGTTTTGAAAGAAATGGGAGAACATGCGATAGCTCTCAAAAAACAAGCATCCAGGAATGTAAATTGGGAACCGTCAGAGACAGTGCTATGAAAGTAAAAGAAACAACATGATTGGAAAGACTTCAAGCACTGGAAAGTCAGTAAGAACAAGACCTAAAGAAACAGAAGTCATGGAAAGATTGTTGCATTTATACTGAAGCCCAGATATTTAAAAAGTCAGAAAACCTTTTTTCATAATCAATATAAAGAACTATCTGTAAACTAAGATTTTAAACAGAAATTTCCAAATCCTGCAGAAGTGGCTCCTATTAGTACTGGTTTGGTGATTCAAAAAATCAATAAAATTTCCAGTTTTCAGCTGTTGAGCAAAGCCATGATTTAAGATCAAAAGCTGCAAAGGTGTTTCCAGAATTTATACAGGAAGTTAATGAAGATGGTTTTTAATCATATAAAATTTTAAATTTTGATTAAACAAGTATCTGCTACAAACACAAGAATTGAAGGACCTATTTCTCACAGGCAAGGAAAAAAAAAGCCTCAGGTTTTAAGGCTGCAAAAGATTACATTTTGTGTAATTTTTCTACCATTGAACAATAACTGACAAGCTTTAATCCATTTTATGTCCATTTACAGAAAGTCAGTTTTTTTTTTTCCCACAAGATAATTACAATATCTATTGTGGTATGTATGTTTTCTTAACAATTTAACATGTATAAAACTGCGATATAATTTTTTAGATTCCTACTTTTCCTTTGTATGTGTCTTTGATGAAGTTTTTGAGGATTTTGCTTCTAACTTCACACTTACCATCAGCTCTCTGTATTTTATTGCATGTGTTTGCATAGTACAGTTATTTTTAGCAATGCAAGGATTGCATTATAGTGAAGTGGCTGTAACAGAACATCATTGAAGTAAAATTATACCAGGAAGAAAGGAATTAAGTGTTTCTCACACAACCAAAAGCAGGAAGTGTAAAAAGTACTCAAGAGGTATTCTAATTGGATTCTAAAAAACTTTGAGAAACCAACAGAGCTAGTATTCTCATTTCTGCAGGGCCAAATGATCCCTTTTCTCTTCTTTCTGCAAGTCTGTTCATTGTTTTGTTTGTGTCTAATTACCTATTGATGAGTTTTCTCTTCCTAACAAGCACATGAAAAAGATGGCTACCCCTTAGCTTCTCAGAGTAGGTAAGCAGAAAGGACTGACTATTGTATAGCCTTATTTCTCCAAATTTTTGTGAGAGATTATTTGATTAACCAATTTTGAACTAGAATATACTCCAAAGTTGTCTAGAGATTTTACTTTTATGCACATTAGCACAACATTGAGTTCATTATTAAATGAGATATTTATAAATGAGTTGTGAAATATGTTACAAAAGATTGATTTAAGCATTGCGAATGAAAAATATTGCCTGCCATATCAGTAAACAAAGGATGCTGTGGCCATCAAGCCATCACAGTACAACCACCGTAGGATGAGCCCTGAGGGAACTCAGGCTAGAAAGAGGATGCCCATAATTTAGCAATCAGCGCTAGAGCCACCCCCTTGACAGTGCACCCTGAGGAGACTCAGGATGAGAAAGCATAGGATACTGGCCCCAGATAGCTGAGGTGCATATCAAAGGAATGATTTCAGTGAGCCCAGACTCTTGCATCTTCCCATATATAGAAAATCACTAAATTTCTTACCTAGAGATATCTGGTTTTCTTTGATTAACAGTAATTTTTTGATGTCTTGACTACCTGGTCTTTGTTGCAAAATCTCCTCTATATCCTGGCTCCTCCCTTGCCTCTTTGGAGCAGTGTCTCAGACCTATCTGAGATTCTGTGTCCTGGGCTTAAGTCCTCAGTTTTGTCTACCGAATGAAACATAACTCTTAACTTTTAGGTGGTGCCCTTTTTTCAGTTGACAGCATATTTGAAACATGAAATATTTTTGTTCTCCAAAGTAATAATGCTAGGAGTAGTGCATGAACTTTTTGTTTTATCTTATTTGTTTTAAATGAGTCTGCCTCTATATTTAACAATTCAGAAAATTTTAACTACAGAGGATCTTGATTATCCAGACAACAATCTATTTCCCAAAACAAGACACTGAGTTCCAGAGAGGTTTTGAACTTCCCAAGATAATATTTGCTATAGAGTGATATTGGAGTTTTGGTTCTTGGCAGCTAAGAATCAGGTAGAACAATAAAAAGCAAAATGAGGAAAATGCATCCTGATTTTATCTAAATGTATTCCTGGCCTAAACATCAACAATCAGTAAAATAAACATATGTTACTGGCTATTATAAACAATATCAATAGTTTCTGCATGGTGAGAATTTTTGAGCAATGAAAACTAGAACCTGGGCTGAAAGAAAAACTTTGGATGTTCAAAGATGACTAAGTAGAGAGAACTCCAAAGAGATTTACCTCTATGTATTTACATTTACATTTACATTTACATTTCAATGGGGGACAAAGGCCAGAACAGTGGGGGCATTCCAGTGATTGTAAACCAGAGACAGATGTTTTATCTAAACTACTGAAGAGATTTATTTCCATTCCAAAGAGCAAGAAAAAAGGGAACTTTTAATTTTTACTTTCTATGGGGACTTTGTTTACTTTAGGGAGACTATTCTATTTCTATACCTCCCTCAGAATAGAGGACAGCTATGCAAGTCATATTATATAAATTCATAGATTCATAATTGTGCAGTTCTTCTCCAGTGGCAGAAGCCCTGTGCCTGCAGGCCTAACCATTTTGTTCTCAGCACATCTCAGTGAAGTGGAAAAAAATTGAATGTGCAGAAATGATATAGTTATTGCTACAGGTAATAATATCCTCTAATCCAGATACCTCATATTTGCATTCAAGAAAATATAAATCAATGTAGATATTAAAAATGTATCATTGGGGAATGGTGGTATAATAAAGCTCTGTTTGTACACTTTCTAGTGAAAACAACCATAACTGGTGAAAGTTATAAAACACAGAAAACCATAAAAGAAATTGAGTGAATTTATTTCCCACAGACACCTTATGAGAAATACATAAAGAAACCCTTCAGACTAAAGCAAGTGATATCAGAAAGTAACTAGAATCCACATGAAAGAAAAAGAGATTTGATCATGGTAATTTGATTTGATCAAGGTAATCTGATCAAGGTAGAAGAGGGAACAGAGCTCTATGAAATTAACATTTCTGTATTTCACTGGAATTAAGTATAAATCTGAAGGAGATTCTGATGTTGAGATATATATGGTAAAACCTAGAGCAACCACTAAGAAAATAACCAAAAGAGTGAAAAATCATTAAAGGAATTAAAAGGTTACACTAGAAAATATTCACTTAATCAAAAAGAAAACAATAAAAAGTGAATAAAGGGAATTCTATATGTTTCAAAGTACAAGCATATAGAAATCAGAAGGTAAAATGTCACACATAAATTACATATATCAATAATAAGATCAAATATGAATGGATTAAAAAATTCAAAAGGCAAAGATCGATAGTCTAAATAAAAACCAAGACCCAACTATATGCTGTCAATAGGGGACATACTTTAAATTCAAATATGTAAAAAAGTTTGAGATTAAAAGGAGAGAAAAAGATATATCATGCAAACAGCAAGCATAAGACAGAGGGAGTGTCTGTACTAATATTAGGTAAAATAGATTTTAAGACAAAAAAAGTTACTACAGGTAAGAGGGATGTTTTATAATGATAAAATGACAAATTCATCAAAAAGATATAACAATTATAAACGTGTGCATTTAACAAGAGAGCTCAAAATACATGAAACAAGAAAATGACAAAATTTGAGGAAGACACACAGTTCAGCAATAATAGTTGAAAACTTCAATATTCACATTCAATAATGGATAGAACAACAAAAAGGAAGATTGGAAAGGAAATAGTAGACTAGAATAACACTATAATTAAATAAACCTAATTGATATCTATAAAACACTCCCCCTAACAACAGCAGAATAAACATTCTTCTCAAGTGCATAGGAGACACATAGATAATTATCAGACCATAAAATAAGTCTCAATAACTTTAATGAATTGGTATCATACAAAATATTCTCTCTGACTACAATGGAATGAAATAAAAAATCACCAGCAGAGAGAAATTTCATATATATTTGGAAATTTAAAACACACTCCTAAATAATCAAAGGATCAAAGGAGAAATCACAAGAGAAAATAAAAAATACTTTAAGATGAATAAAAATGAAAACTACAACATATCAAAACATAGGATGCAACTAAAGCAGTGCTAGTGGGAAATTTAAAGATGTGAATGTTTAGAACTAAAAGATATCAAATATAAAAGCTACCTTCCACCTTAAGACACTATAAAAAAGAGAAAACAGAATATAATGTCACCAGAGAAAGGAAATAATAAAGATTAGACTTGAAATTAATGAAACAGTTGATAGAAAAACAATGAAGAAAAAACAATGGAATAAAAATTTGGTTCTTTGAAAAGATCAATAAAATTGACAATTGTTTAGCTAGACAACCAAAAAAAGAAAAAGAGAGGAGATTCAAGTCACTAACATCAGGACTGAATGAAGGAACATTACAGGCTTTGCAGAAATTAAAAGGATTATACAGGAATACTATGAACTATATGCCAATAAATTAATTATTTAGATGAAATGGACAAGTTCTGGCAGAGATACAAACTACTGAAACAGACTCAAGAGGAATAGAAAATCTGAATAGAATTATAGCAACTAAAGATATGAAATTCATAATTTAAAAACTTGCCAGTATGAAATGCCCAGGCTCAGCTGACTTAATTGGTAAGTTCTACCAAACAGTTAAGGAAAAATTAATATGAATCCTTTATAATCACATCCAAAACATAGAAGAGGTAACTCTTCACACTTCATTTTATGAGGGCAGCATTACCCTGAAACCAGACAGACAAATACATAACAAGAAAACTATAGACCAATTATTTATTATGAATATAATAGACAAAAAAGTCCTCAGCAAAATATTAGCAAACAAAATCCAGTAACAAAGAAAGGGATTATATAACACAATCAAATAGTATTTATCCCAGGAATATTAGAATTTAATATAAAATCCACTGATGTAATCCACCACATCAATAGAAAAAGGACAAAACTACATGATCATTTCAGTAGACACACAAAAAAGCATTTGATTAAATCCAACATCTTTTAATGGAAAAATCATTTTAAAAATTAGACATGGAGTCTATTTCCACAACTTGATAAAAGAAATTCAAGAAAAACTCATGCTAATGCCATACTTGATGTTGAAAGACTAAATATCTAAGAACAGGAAAAAGACAAGGATGCCTAAGCCCTCACCTGTCTTATTTAACCTTGTACTGGAAGTTCTAACCAGGACAGTGGGGCAATAAAGTGAAATAAAGGCATCCAGGTTGGAAAGAGAGAAGAAAAACTATGTCTATTTGCAGATGACATGGTCTTGTATATAGATAACCCTAAAGAATCTTATAAAATAAATATTAGAACTAATAAACCAGGTCAGTGAGTTTGAATGCCCAATATCAATATAAAAAAACAGAATTGTATTTCTATAAACTATGAATGAATAATGTAAAAATGAAATTAAACAATCCCATTTAAAATAGCATAAAACTAATATACTTAGTGTTTAATACAAAGGTTTTAAACATACCCTGAAAATTATAAAACAGTTTTGAAAGAAATTACAGAAGACCTCAAAGATGGAAAGACCACCTATGCTCATGAATAAGAAGAGTTAATACTAGTATTTCTCTAAAGAAAACATACAGATTGCCAAAAAGCACTTGAAAAGATGTTCAACATCACTAATTATTAGAGAAATGCAAATCAAAACTACAATGAGGTATCACCTTACACCAGTCAGAATGGCCATCATCAAAAAATCTACAAACAATAAATGCTGGAGAGGGTGTGGAGAAAAGGGAACCCTCCTACACTATTGGTAGGAATGTAAATTGGTACAACCACTATGGAGAACAGTATGGCAGTTCCTTAAAAAATTAAAAATAGAATTACCTTATGACCCAGCAATCTCACTCCTGGGCATATACCCAGAGAAAAACCAAAACACGAAAAGACACAAGCATGTAATGTTCATTGCAGCACTATTTACAATAGCCAGGACATGGAAACAACCTAAATGTCCATCAACAGAGGAATAGATTAAGAAGGTGTGACACATATATACAATGGAATATTACTCAGCCATAAAAAGGAACAAAATAATGCATTTGTAGCAACATGGATGGACCTAAAAATTGTCATACTGAGTGAAGTAAGACTTAAAGATTGTCATACTGAGTGAAGTAAGTCAAACACAGAAAGACAAATATCATATGATATCACTTATATGTATAATCTAAAAAAGAAAAAAAAGTTCAAATGAACTTATTTACAAAACAAGTAGAGTAATAGATGTAGAAAACAAAGTTATGGTCATCAGTGGATGGGGGGATGGGATAAATTGGGAGATTGAGATTGACATATACATACTACTATATATAAAATAGATAACTAATAAGAACATGCTGTATAGCACAGGGAACTCTAGTCAATACTCTATAATGGCCTATATGGGGAAAAAAATCTAAAAAAATAAGTAAATAAAGTGGATCCATGTATATGTATAACTGATTCACTTTGCTGTACACCTGAAACTAACACAATATTGTAATTCAACTATACTTCAATAAAAATTAAAAACAAACAAACAGAAAACAAAAACAAACAACAGAGAAAACTAAAAAAGAAAGATGGCAATACTCCCAAATTGATCTACAGATCTATCACAATATCTATGAATATCTCAGCTACCATCTTTGCAGAAATTGATAAGCTGATCCTAAAGTTCATATAAAGATGTAGGGAGGGGCTTCCCTGGTGGTGCAGTGGTTGAGAGTCCACCTGCCAATGCAGAGGACATAGGTTCGTGCCCCGGTCTGGGAAGATCCCACATGCCGCAGAGCGGCTGGGTCCATGAGCCATGGCCACTGAGTCTGCGTGTCCAGAGCCTGTGCTCCACAACAAGAGATGCCACAACAGTGTGAGGCCCATGTACCGCAAAAAAAAAAAAAAAAAAAAAAAATGTAGGGAATCCAGAATAGCCAGAGTCATATTGAAAAATAGCAAAGTTGGTTGTTTCATACTTCCTGATTTTAAAAGATACTACAAAACTATAGCAATAAATATGGTATGGTTCTGATATAAGATAGACACATAGATCCATCAGACTCAATTGAGTATCAAGAAATAAATCCTTGTATTTACGGTCAATTGACTTTTGACAAAGTTTCTAGAACAATCAAATAGAAAAAGACTAGTCCTTACAACCAATGGTGGTAAGACAACTGGATACCCACATGCACAGAATTAACTCAGTCTCCTTCTTCACATCATACACAGAAATTTACTCAAAATGGATCATAGACCTAATTGTAAGATTTAAAATTATAAACTCTTATAAAAAAATATGGGAGTAAATATTTACCTTGGGTTAGTCAAAGCTTTTTCAATATGCTACCAAAATCTCAATTAACAAAAGAAAAAATACATAGATTAAACTTTTGTGCTTCAAAGAATACCATCAAGAAAATGAAAACACAACACAGAGAATAGGATAAAATATTTGTAAATCACATATGATGAGAGACTTGTATTTAGAATATAAAAAAACACAAATCTAATAAAAATAAGAAATACATTTAAGAAATTAAATTATATCAAAAAGTTAAAAATGTACAAAAGATCTGAATAGATACTCTTCCAAAGAACTTATAAAAATGTTTAATAAACACATGAAAAGGTGTTCAACATCATTAGTCATTAGAGGAATGCCAGTCAAAACTGTAATATCAGTTCATACACACTAGGATGGCTATAATAATAATATTAATAATAATAATAAATACACTTCATAGCATTTGTCAGCAAGAAATCAGAGAGAGAGGAGTGGAGAAATTAGAACACTCATACATTGTTGGTGGGAATATTAAATGGTAAAGCCACCCTGGAAAACAGTTTGGTAGTCTCTTAAAAAGTTAAACATAGGGAATTCTCTGGCGGTCCAGAGGTTAGGACCCTGTGTGTTTTCATTGCCGAGAGCCCTTATCAAATAGCTAAGATCGGACAGGCCATGAGGTGAGGCAAAAAAAAAAAAAAAAAAAAAAAATTACACATAGAGTTACAATATAAACCACCATGCTCAAGAGAACTGAACCCAAATATCTACACAAAAAGTTGTACATGAGTCTTCATTGCAGAATTCTTCAAAATAGCCAAATAGTGGAAGCAACCCATATGACCATGGGTAAATAAAATGCTATCTATCCATACAATGGTATTTTATTCAGTCAAACAAATAAGTGAAACACCGATACATACTATAACATGGATGAATCGTGAAAATATTATGCTAAGTGAAAAAAGGCAGTCTCAAAACACAACATATTGTACGTTTCCACTTAATATATTATTTAACATCTTTATTGGAGTATAATTGCTTTACAATGGTGTGTTAGTTTCTGCTTTATAACAAAGTAAATCAGTTATACATATACATATATCCCCATAAACCCACCCTCTTGCGTCTCCCTCCCCCCCTCACTATCCCACCCATCTAGGTGTTCAAAACCAGTGAGCTGATTACCCTGTGCTATGTGGCTGCTTCTCACTAGCTATCGGTTTTACATTTGGTAAGGTATATATGTACATGCCACTCTCTCACTTTGCCCCAGCTTACCCTTCCCACTCCCTGTGTCCTTAAGTCCATTCTCTAGTAAGTCTGCATCTTTATTCCCGTCCTGCCCATAGGTTCTTCATAACCATTTTTTTTTCTTAGATTCCATATATATGTGTTAGCACACGGTATTTGTTTTTCTCTTTCTGACTTACTTCACTCTGTATGACAGACTCTAGGTCCAACCACCTCACTACAAATAACTCAATTTCCTTTCTTTTTATGATTAATATTCCATTGTATATATGTGCCACATCTTCTTTACCCATTCATCTGTTGATGGACAATTAGGTTGCTTCCATGTCCTGATTATTGTAAATAGAGCTGCAATGAACATTGTGGTACATGAACCTTTTTGAATTATGGTTTTCTCAGGGTATATGCCCAGTAGTGGGATTTCTGGGTCCTGTGGTAATTCTAATTTAACTTTTAAGGAACTTACATACTGTTTTCCATAGTCGCTGTATCAATTTACATTCCCACCAACAGTGCAAGAGGGTTCCCTTTTCTCCACAACCTCTCCAGCATTTATTGTTTGTAGACTTTTTGAGGATGGCCATTCTGACTAGTGTGAGGTGATACCTCATTGTAGTTTCGATTTGCATTTCTCTAATGATTAGCAATGTTGAGCATTCTTTCATGTGTTTGTTGGACATCTGTATATCTTCTTTGGAGAAATGTCTACTTGGTCTTCTGCTCACTTTTGGATTGGCTTGTTTGTTTTTGTGATATTGAGCTGCATTAGCTGTTTGTAAATTTTGAAGAATAATTCTTTGTCAGTTGCTTTATTTGCAAATATTTTTTCCTATTCTGAGGGTTCTCTTTTCATCTTGTTTATGGTTTCCTTTGCTGTGCAAAAGATTTTAAGTTTCATTAGGTCCCATTTGTTTATTTTTGTTTTTATTTCCATTTCTCTAGGAGGTGGATCAAAGAGGATTTTGCTGTGATGTATGTCATAGAGTGTTCTGCCTTTTTCCTCTAAGAGTTTTAGAGTGTCTGGCATTACATTTAGGTCTTTAATCCATTTTGAGTTTATTTTTGTGTGTGGTATTAGGGAGTGTTCTAATTTCACTCTTTTACATGTACCTGTCCAGTTTTCCCAGCACCACTTATTGAAGAGGATGTCTTTTCTCCATTTTAAAATCTTGCCACATTTATCAAAAATAGGGTGACCATATGTGCGTGGGTTTATCTCTTGGCTTTCTACTCTCTTCCATTGATCTGTATTTCTGTTTTAGTGCCAGTACATTACTGTCTTGATTACTGTAGCTTTGTAGGATAGTCTAAAGTCAGGGAGCCTGATTCCTCTAGCACCATTTTTCTTTCTAAAGATTGCTTTGGTTATTCGGGATCTTTTTATTTCCATACAAATTGTGAAATTTTTTGTTCTAGCTCTGTGAAAAATGCCAGTGGTAGTTTAATAGGGATTACATTGAATCTGTAGATTGTTTTGGGTAGTATAGTCATTTTCACAATGTTGATTCTTCCAATCCAAGAACATGGTATACCTCTCCATCTGTTCAAATCATCTTTAATTTCTTTCAACAGTGTCTTATATTTTTCTGCATGCAGGTCTTTTGTCTCCTAGGTATTTTATTCTTTTTGCTGCAGTGGTAAATGGGAATATTTCCTTAATTTCTCTTTCATTTTTTTCATCATTAGTGTATAGGAATGCAAGAGATTTCTGTGCATTAATTTTGTAGCTTGCTACTTTACCAAATTCATTGATTACTTCTAGTAGTTTTATGGTGGCATTTTTAGGATTCTCTGTGTATAGTGTCATTTCATCTGCAAACAGTGACAGCTTTACTTCTTATTTTCCAATTTGTATTATTTTATTTCTTTTTCATCTCTGACTGCTGTGGCTAAAACTTCCAAAACTATGTTGAAGAATAGCAGTGAGAGTGGGCAACCTTTTCGTGTTCCTGATCTTAGTGGAAATGGTTTCAGTTTTTCCCTATTGAGGACAATGTTGGCTGTGGGTTTGTCATATATGGCCTTTATTATGTTGAGGTAAGTTCCCTCTATGACTACTTTCTGGAGGGTTTTTATCATATGTGCGTGTTGAATTTTGTCAAAAGCTTTTTCTTCATCTATTGAGATGATCATATGGTTTTTACTCTTCAATTTGTTAATATGGTGTATCATATTGGTTTGAGTATATTGAAGAATACTTGCATTACTGACATAAACCCCACTTGATCATGGTGTATTATCCTTTTAATGTGCTGTTGGATTCTGTTTGCTAGTATTTTGTTGAGGATTTTTGCATCTATGCTCATCAGTGATATTGGCCTGGAGTTTCCTTTCTTTGTGACACCTTAGTCTGGTTTTGGTATCAGGGTGATGGTAGCCTTGCAGAATGAGTTTGGAAATGTTCTTCTCTCTGCTACATTTTGAAAGAGTTTGAGAAGGATAGGTGTTAGCTCTTCTCTAAATGTTTGATAGAATTTGTCTGTGAAGCCATCTGGTCCTGGGCTTTTGTTTGTTGGAATATTTTTAATCACAGTTCCAATTTCATTACTTGTGATTGTTCTGTTTATATTTTCTATTGTTTCTTGGTTCAGTCTCGGAAGGTTGTGCTTTTCTAAGAATTTGTCCATTTCTTCCGGGTTGTCCATTTTATTGGCATAGAGTTGCTTGTAGTCATCTCTCATGATCCTTTGTATTTCTGCAGTGTCAGTTGTTACTTCCCCTTTTTCATTTCTAATTCTATTGATTGGAGTCTTCTCCCTTTTTTCTTTGATGAGTCTGGCTAATAGTTTATAAATTTTGTTTATCTTCTCAAAGAACCATTTTTTAGTTTTATTGATCTTTGCTATGGCTTCCTTCATTTCTCTTTCAGCTATTTCTAGTCTGACTTTTATGGTTTCTGTCCTTCTGCTAACTTTGGGGTTTTTTGTGTACTTCTTTCTCTAATTGCTTTAGGTATAAGGTTAGGTTGTTTATTTGAGATGTTTCTTGTTTCTTAAGGTAGGATTGTATTGCTTTAAACTTCCCTCTTAGAACTGCTTTTGCTGCATCCCATAGGTTTTGGGTCATCGTGTTTTCATTGTCATTTGTTTCTAGGTATTTTTTTATTTCCTCTTTGATTTCTTAACTGATCACTTGGTTATTAAGTAGTGTACTGTTTAGCTTCCATGTATTTGTATTTTTTACAGATTTTTTTCCTGTAATTGATATCTAGTCTCATGACATTGTGGTCAGAAAAGATACTTATTATGAATTCAATTTTATTAAATATACCAAGGCTTGATTTGTGATGCAAGATATGATGTGTCCTGGTGAATGTGCCATGAGCACTGGAAAAGAAATTATATTCTATTGTTTTGGATGTAATGTCCTGTAAATATCAATTAAGTCCCTCTTGGTTACTGTATCATTTAAAGCTCGTGTTTCCTTATTTATATTTATTTTGGATGATCTGTCTAATGGTGAAAGTGAGGTGTTAAAGTCCCCTACTATGATCGTGTTACTGTCATTTTCCTGTTTTTTGGCTGTTAGTATTTGCCTTATGTATTGAGGTGCTCCTATGTTGGGTGCATAAATATTTACAATGGTTATATCTTCCTCTTGGATTGATCCCTTGGTCATTATGTAGTGTCCCTCTTTGTCTCTTGTAATAGTTTTTATTTTAAAGTCTATTTTTTTCTGATATGAGAATGGCTACTCCAGCTTTCTTTTGATTTCCATTTGCATGGAATATCTTTTTTCACCCCATGACTTTCAGCATGTATGTGTCCCTAGGTCTGAAGTTGGTCTCTTGTAGAGAGCATATATACAGATTTTATTTTTCTATCCATTCAGCCAGTCTATGTCATTTTGTTGGAGGCTTTAATCCATTTACATTTAAGGTAGTTATCAATATGTATGTTCCTATTCCCATTTTCTTAATTGTGTTGGTTTTGTTATTTGTAGGTCTTTTCCTTCTTTAGTGTTTCTTGCCTAGAGAAGTTCCTTTACCATTTGTTGGAAAGCTGGTTTGGTGGTGCTGAATTCTCTTAGCTTTTGCTTGTCTGTAAGGGTATTATTTTATCCATCAAATCTGAATGAGATCCTTGCTGGGTAGAGTAATCTTGGTTGTAAGTTTTTCCATTTCATCCTTTAAATATGTCTTGCTACTCCCTTCTGGCTTGTAGAGTTTCTGCTGAAACATTAGCTGTTAATTTATGGGGATTCCCTTGTATGTCATTTGTTGTTTTTTCCTTGCTGCCCTTCATATTTTTTCTTTGTATTTAATTTTTGATAGTTTGATTTATATGTGTCATGGAGTTTTTCTCCTTGGTTTTATCTTTATGGGACTCTCTGTGCTTCCTGGACTTGGTTAATGATTTCCTTTCCCATATTAGGGAAGTTTTCCACTATAATCTCTTCTAATATTTTCTCAGTCCCTTTCTTTTCCTCTTGTGTTCAGTTCAAACTTTGGCGCATTTAATGTTGTCCCAGAGGTCTCTGAGACTGTCCTCAATTCTTTTCATTATTTTTTCCTTTCTCTGCTCTGCAGTATCTATTTCCACTATTTTATCTTGCAGGTCACGTCTCCATTTTTCTGCCTCAGTTATTCTGCTATTGATTCCTTGTAGAGAATTTTTAATTTTATTTATTGTGCAGTTCATCATTGTTTGTTCGCTCTTTAGTTCTTAGGTCCTTGTTAAAAGTTTCTTTTATTTTCTCCATTCTATTTCCAAGATTTTGGGTCATCTTTACTATTTTTATCCTGAATACATTTTCAGGTAGACTGCCTATTTCCTCTTTATTTGTTTGGTCTGGTGGGTTTTTACCTTGCTCGTCAACTGCTGTGTGTTTCTCATTTTGCTTAGCTTACTGTATTTGGGGTCTCCTTTTCACAGGCTGCAGGTTTGTAGTTCCCATTGTTTTTGGTGTCTGCCCCCAGTGGCTAAGGTTGTTTCAGTGGGTTGTGTAGGCTTCCTGGTGGAGGAGACTAGTGCCTGTGTTCTGGTGGATGAACCTGGATCTTGTCTTTTTGTTGGGCAAGTCCATGTCTGGTGGTGTGTTTTGGGGTGTCTGTGGCCTTATTATGATTTTAGGTAGCCTCTCTGCTAATGGGTGGGGTTGTCTTCTTGTCTTGCTTGTTGTTCAGCATAGGGTGTCCAGCAGTGTTGCTTGCTGGTCATTGAGTGGAGCTGGGTCTTGGCATTGAGATGGAGATCTCTGGGAGATTTTTGTTGGGAGATCTCCCATGTTGCTGGGAGGTCTCTGGTGCACCAATGTCCTGAATTCGGCTCTCCCACATAAAAGCCACAGCCCTGACACCCGGCTGGAGCATGAAGACCCTGTCATCCACACAGCTCAGAATAAAAGTGAAAAAGAAAGAAAGAAAGAAAGAAAGAAAGAAAGAAAGAAAGAAAGAAAGAAAGAAAGAAAGAAGAAAGAAAGAAAGAAAAATAAAGTTATTAAAATAAAAAAAATAATTATTAAAATTTTTTTAATGTAATTAAAAAAGAAGAAAGAAAGAAGAGAGCAACCAAATCAAAAAACAAATGCACCAAGGTTGCAGCTCAATATTAAAAAAAAAACCAAACAACTAAATCCCAAAATGGGCAGAAGACCTAAATAGACATTTCTCCAAAGAAGATATACAGATTGCCAACAAACACACGAAAGGATATTCAACATCATCAATCATTAGAGAAATGCAAATCAAAACTACAATAAGATATTATCTCACACCAGTCAGAATGACCATCATCAAAAAATCTACAAACAATAAATGCTGGAGAGGGTGTGGAGGAAAGGGAACCCTCTTGCACTGTTGGTGGGAATGTAAATTGATACAGCTTCTATGGAAAATTGTATGTAAGTTCCTTAAAAGCTAAAAATAGAACTACCATGTGACCCAGCAATCCCACTACTGGGCATATACCCTGAGAAAACCTCAATTCAAAAAGGGTCATGTTCCACAATGTTCATTGCAGTTCTATTTACAATAGTCAGGACATGGAAGCAACCTAATTGTCCATCAACAGATGAATGGATAAAGAAGATGTGGCACATACATACAATGGAATATTAGTCAGCCATAAAAAGAAAGGAAATTGAGTTATTTGTAGTGAGGTGGATGGACCTAGAGTCTGTCATACAGAGTGAAGTAAGTCAGAAAGAGGAAAACAAATATCATAGGCTAACACATGTATATGGAATCTTAAAAAAAATGGTTATGAAGAACCTAGGTGCAGTACATGAATAAAGATGCAGCCTTACTAGAGAATGGATTTGAGGAGATGGGGGAGTGGAATGCTAAGCTGGGAGAAAGTGAGAAAGTAGCATGGGCATATATACACTACCAAATGTAAAACCAGTAGCTAGTGGGTAGCAGCTGCATAGCACAGGGAGATAAGCTCAGTGCTTTTTTTCCCACCTAGAGTTGTGGAATATGGAGGGTAGGAAGGAGGGAGACTCAAGAGGGAAGAGTTATGGGGATATATGTATATGTATGGCTGATTCACTTTGTTATAAAGCAGAAACTAACACACCAGTGTAAAGCAATTATACTCCAATAAAGATGAAAAGAAAAAATCCACATATAACAAGAACTAAAAAGTATACTAAAAAAACAAAAAGAAACAACAAAAAGAAGAGACAGACAGAACCCTAGGACAAATAGTAAAAGCAAAGCTATACAGAAAATATCACACACAGAGTCATATACACACTCAGAAAAAGAGAAAAAGGAAAAATATATATATATCGCTGCTCGAATGTCCATGGCCTCAATTTAGGATGATTCATTGTCTATTCATGTATTCCACAGGTGCAGGGTGCATCAAGTTTATTGTGGAAATTTAATCAGCTGCTCCTGAGGCTGCTGGGAGAAATTTCCCTTTCTCTTCTTTGTTCGCACAGCTCCTGGGGTTCAGCTTTGGATCTGGCCCCGGCTCTGCATATGGATCGCCTGAGAGCATCTGTTCCCTGCCCAGATAGGATGGGGTTAAAGGAGCAGCTGATTAGGGGGCCGTGGCTCACTCAGGCCTGAGGGAGGGAGGGGTACGGGTGCAGGGTGAGCCTGCGGCGGCAGAGGCCAGTGTGTGGTTGCACTAGCATGAGGTGCGCCATGTGTTCTCCCGGGGAATTGGTCCCTGGATCATGGGACCCTGGCAGTGGCAGGTTGCACAGGCTCCCAGGAGGGGAAGTTTGGATAGTGACCTGTGCTTGCACACAGGCTTCTTGCTGGCGGCAGCAGCAGCCTTAGCATCTCATGCCCATTTCTGGTGTCTGCGCTGATAGCCATGGCTTGTACCCATTTCTGGAGCTCATTTAGGTGGTGCTCTGAATCCCCTCTCCTCGAGCACCACAAAACTAAGAGGCAAGAAAAAGTCTCTTGCCTCTTTGGCAGTACCAGACCTTTTCCCGAATTCCTTCCCAGCTAGCTGTGGCACACTAGCCCTCTTCAGGCTGTGCTTACGCAGCCAACACCAGTCCTTCCCTGGGATCTGACCTCTGAAGCCAGAGCCTCAGCTCCCAGCCCCCACCCGCCCGAGCGGGTGAGCAGACAAGCCTCTTGGGCTGGTGAGTGCTGGCTGGTACCGATCCTCTGTGTGGGAATCTCTCTGCTTTGCCCACCACACCCCTGTTGCTGTGGTCTCCTCCGTGGCTTCAAAGCTTCCCCCTCCACCCCCTGCAGTCTCTGCCCGTGAAGGGGTTTCCTAGTGTGTGGAAAACTTTCCTCCTTCACAGCTCCCTCCCACTGGTGCTGTCCCTATTCTTTTGTCTGTTTTTTCTTTTGCCCTACCCAGGTACGTGGGGAGTTTCTTGCCTTTTGGGAGGTCTGAGGTCTTCTTCCAGCATTCAGTAGGTGTTCTGTAGGAGTTGTTCCACATGTAAATTTTATTTCTGATATATTTGTGGGGAGAAATTGATCTCCACTTCTTACTCTTCCACCATCTTGAAGCTCCTCCCCTGTATGTTTCCACTTATATAAAATATCCAGAATAGAGAAGCTATAGAGATAGAAAATAGATTAGTGATTTCTCAGAGTTGGAGAGTTTGGGGCCAGTGTATACTGTCTGTTAATGGGTACAGGGTTTCTTTGTATTGTGATGAAAATGTTCTAAAATTGAGTGTAATTATGGTTAAAAACTCCATAGATATATTTAAATCATAAAATTGTACATTTTAAATAAGTGTACTTATGTGTATGTTATATAAATAATATTTTAAACTATTATAAAATTGTTGACCTATATGCTTTTTTATTACCACTCCATAAATTCTACATTGGTAACAAGAGCATCAAAATGTAAACTATTGCCTAAAATGTCAATGGGGTAGAGAAGCCTCACCCATTGGTGAATGCTGAAATTAAATGGCATCATCCTGTCTGTCTCCTATTTGTACTTGCTCTGGATCTATTCATCACCCAGGCTCTACATACTGTTTCTCCCTTCCCAACTTTTTCCCTAACCCCATTCCCAGCCCATAGCTCCAGTCTTTTCCCTGTAGTTGAAGAAATGTCAAGCTGAGAAAACAAGAGAGCTCCAGTATCTCAATAGTCTCAGGAAAAGTCATGAGGCTTACTTTGTTTGGACCAGTGTAGGTCATATGATTCACCTCTTACTCTGAATCAATCACTATGGCAAGAAGAGTGGAGAAATGTGTTTATTTGTTTAGGCCTATGTAACATGTCTGTAATCCCTGAAGTCACCACTCTGGCTAGGGCGAATGGATATGCAGATGACTTCAGCCAGTCAGGTGCAATTTCTCTCAGACCACGTGGTTGAGAATGGGGTAAGTATGGTTACCAAAAGGAAAATTGAAATGTTGTTTGTGGTAGAAAACAGAACTACTAAAACTAAGCAGGAATTAGCCAAACAAATGGAGGCAAATGGAGAAATAAAATAGAAAAATTCAGCAGTCTATATTATGCACAACCTGGTCAGTTTTGTTAATTGGTTTATGTTTTATCTTAGGAAATATTGTCTGTAAATAGTTGTAAAAGTGAAAATGGAGTGTTCAGATTTGTATTTCAGAAAATTCAGTGAGAGGCCTATTTCTCTTAACGACTAGATTTCCAGCTTCCCCTAGACCTTCTCAAAGTACCCCACCCCAACAACTCTTTAAAATCTCCTAATAATTTTGCAGTATCTTAAAAACCTCTGATAATAGAGGCTGAGTTCAGGCTAAAGCTCAAGAAGGAGCCATATCAGGGAGAAAATATATGAGAGGGGCCACCTGTACTTTCAAAGATACCTTCCTAAAATAGAGCATATTTTCTCCACACAGTAAGATCATTTTATTGATCATCTACCTACTACATTCCTGATATCATGCAAAGTGCTGTAATGATGCAAAGATAGATAAGACACTGTTCCTACCTTTAGAGTAGTTGAAGGAAAGACTTGGCTACACTTCAGTCTATGAAAACTACCACTTGAAACTGTGTGTTCTTTGAAGTCAGATAACTGAACTTATTTAGCACTGGTTTCTGGTTCCTAGAACATTTCCCATATATAGCAGGCATTCAGCAATTATATGGTGAATAATTGTGTAAAAAGATAATATAAACTTGGTGCAATTATAGTTTAGAGAGGATCATTCTGGCTGTAGAGGTAACAGCATCCAGGAAATGCTGGCATTTACCTAGGACTTGAAAGATAGGTTAATATCATACATCAAGAGAAGGAGGTAGATAAAGAATGCATGAGAGACTTCCAGGAAAAAGTAAAAAGAAAACAAAACAAAAGACAAAGTGGCAAAAAAAGAGAGAAAAGAATAGTAAACAAATAATTGAATTGTCTAGATTTGGATAGTTTGGAAAGATAGAAAGTAGTAAAAAGGAAAAAAAAAAAGGGCTATAGAAATTAAATGGTAGCTTTTGTGGGTGTTGGGGGGGGTTTGAAAATTTGTTCCCTGGCTAAAGAGTTTGAAGAGCTTGAAGGAAGATAGGATGGAGTAAAATATTACATTTCTTGATTTGTTTTGTTCTATTGGACAGTGGGGACAGGAGATTGGCATTGGGAATAGAAAACAGAAGCAATGATGTTAGCTGGCAAAAAAAGTCATGACCTACAGAAACTGCATCATGTTTTCATTAAACTATAGTGTAGCCTTTTGCCCCAATAAAAGAAATAATAATTATTTTTCTCAATATGCATTATAGAAACATTTCCCTAACCCATTAAATTCTGTAATAAATAACTACCACAAGTTTTTTTTTAAGTGAATGACTGAGGACCATTTTCCAAGATTTTAATGCTACATTAACAACTGAAAAAAAACATGCTCTAAAGAAGAAAGTAATTTTTTTCTCCTGAAAAGATAAATTAAAGCATTGTCTCTTTACCTTATTTATATTTTATTTTTGCTATTTATCTTATTAAATATTTTAACAATTTTTCAATGCAGATTATGATGATTTTAAAACTATTGCTGTACAATTTAAATAACTAAAAAAAAACTGTTGTCACTTATGCTAATTATAAATGTCATCATTTTAAAATGAACACTTTAATCATCATAATTATGTTAGTAGTTTTGATACTTATTGTCTGAAGTGCTGAAGTTGAGGACAGTTAGCCGTGCCTTAAGGGTCTAGTCTGGTGTTAATAAATAAGAAAAATAACTGACAGCTGATTACCTAAAAAAATTCAGGGACTAGCTTATTGTGTACTTAACATACCAGTAGGTTGCAGATATATTTCAAATTAAACAGTCCACTTTCATTAGTTTTAGTCTTCCTCTTGGCTTGTAAATTAATACAATAATGAAGATATTTTTATTTCTTTTTTAAAAATAATGTCTGATTGAAAATATGTTTCAGCTACATTATAAAGTGTGTTTTGTATGAGTCTGGTACTCACAGGGGTTGCTCTGAATTACTGATGCCATGGCAATCATTCTTTTATGGAACAGGAATTATCTCTTCTTTACAAAAAGAAAAAAGGTGTCTCCAGGCATAATTAGAAATTGCTTATTTTATTAGATAAACAAGTAGCCTAAGGGTAATCAGTAATCCAAAGGTTATTAAGCAAATCTGAAAGTCATTATGCAAGATTACTTTTTCAAAATGGTTGCCTAACCTTAGGTGATGTTCCTTAAGAAGTGATATGGGATAACTTCCCTCAGAATAGTCTGATGAGAGTTTGATAAGAATGAAAATATTTGAACTGAATTTCAGATCTTCACAATCAGTATCTATGAGCAAGGCCCCCTAGAATCTGCATTTTAAAAAGCTAATTTCCTAAAAATATAGTTTTAGAATTATTTCACAGATGTCAGTAATTGCCATAGTTTTAAAAAAAACAAAAACAGAAAACACTATTTTAAAAATGTTTTCTTAAGCTACTTTGTTTAGGGGAGCCCATTCAGGTTAACCTTGTGTAAGAACAAATAAAATTTAAAAAAAAAGAGTTTAATTCTCCCTGTTGAAAATAAGGGAAGACACTTCTTTGTGCTCCTTTTTCTTAGAGTATTTACTTTAGAAAAATTACCCTTGTAAGTACTTTCTCCTTTTTTTAAAATGTATATAAATCCTTTTGGAAGGTCTTTTAGATAGGTCTTTTGTCAGATTTATGACCCAGGAATGATTGTTTCAAGTACCTAGGAGATTTCTTTTTGAAATTCAGACACTAAGGAAGGTAGCACCCCTATTTCCCAGTTTCTGTGAGAAGATAGGAGGCTAACTTCCCTGGGCACTTTGCTCCAATTTGAAAATCTACCTCTGTCATAAAGTCATAAAATATAAGGCTTGTCTTTCCTGTGCATAAAGTCAATAAGCTAACACAGATGGTCACTGATTACTAGGTTAGACTAGGATGAAGTATGTGTGACAAAAAGTGCTGTCAAGTCCTCTAACTTAAGGACTGATTATTATTATTTTAATCTTGGAAACCGGTTTTATCCACTTGGCTATGAAGGGGGTGAGATTCCTTTCTGTCTTTGCAATCTCTTAGCAGATCTCCTGTGATGCATATCGCTTTTGGTGGGGGGAGGGGGCGTGGCGCACCGTGTGGCTTGTGGGATCTTAGTTCCCAGACCAGGGATCAAGCCTGGGTCCCAGAGGTGAAATCACCACCGGACCGCCAGGGAATTCCCGTAGATCACATTTTGATTTAATGCTCATTGAATAATAAAAGCGTTCTCTTTCTCTGCTAACTGTGGAGAGAATATCTAGTTTGGGAGATTTTATTTTTAATTATATTTCTCCAGCACTTGCAAAGCCAGTGCCTTCGCAAGTGAGCTGGTAACATGGATATATGAAACACATTGGAGTAAGAAATTATCAATGTTAGTGACTATGGCAAGCTATAGTATTTACATTCCTGTTAATGGCATGACCATTCAATTTTGAAGCAGTAGCCAATATAAATAAAACTTCAGGTCATGGACTGCCATTTTTCAGCCTTACTTTATGAATTAGCTGTGTTCTTGAAAAAAATTGTATTGTTAAAAACAAGACAACAGGTTCAAAATGGAGTCACTTCTGGTAAGCCCCTCATCACCAAACTGAGACTTAATTACAGTTTCAGGTCTCCCAGAAATGGAATCTTAAACCAGTCAATCAGGAATTGCCTGATCAGCACTAGTTACACAATCCATCTGATAGACCCCTGCCATCTACTGCAAAGGAAAGAAACTTTGCAATAACCAACCCGCTTTTTTTTGCCTAGTATATCTTCCTTGTTTATCCTCCCTTCTGCATATAAAATTTCATTTTGTCCAGCTCCTTGGAGTGCCTTTCTGTCTAATAGATTGGATGCTGCTTGATTCGAATTGATTTCTGCTCAAATAAACCCTTAATTTAAAAAAAATATGCCTCAGTTTATCATTCCACAGTTCTGGTGTCAGAAGAGGAAAACTGAAGGAAACCCCCCAGAAGGCCCTCAGGAGCACCAAGCAACCAGACATGGGTATCTGTTGAGCCCCCTGAGCTCGCTGCTTTTTTGGTGCCTCTGTAGGTCCTATGTAAGTCCCTCTCAGATCTTAGTTCCACAGCTTTTTGTGCTTTGAGCTTTTAGACTTTGTTCAAGCATTTCTTTCTCCTGACTGAGTCTGGAAACTGACTAGAGTAGGACTGGGTCCAACTTAAAAACTGGACTAGATCCAGTGTGAGGCCTTGGGTGAATAAAATTGCGTTTTAAGTTGAACAAGCAGGTTAACCTTATCAAAGATAATCTCAAGTGACAGTGACCACAGGGGAGAACTATGAACTTAGGTAAGTTATCCATTTATGGGGTGCTCTAGAGAAAAAGAGATATCAGCCATGCCCACCATAAAGGGAAGAGGGAGACTAGTTTTCCTCCTGTATAGTTTCTTGTTACCAGGATGAGACTCTGGGACACCTCACTTACTCCAGAGCCTACAGATGGGTTCCTGGGAAAATTGGCAGAAGCTGGCAAAAGGTGAGAATTCTTATCAAAGTCAGCTCTCCCAAATCTCTATCTATGGTGCCTGGTTGAGAGACAAAGTTAAAATTTCACGTTGTTCCTTCCTCTCCAAATTTAGATTGGCAGGCAAAAGAAACTGTTGTAAGAATTAGATCTCTGAAATGTGATTTGTGAATTTGCTATCATGCACCCATTCATCATCAATCCTTTCTTCTCCATGGACAGCTATTGATTTCTCATTTGCATCTGCCTGTATGTCTCATTTTGTGTAGCCAGAGGTCTACTGACTGTTGCTGGCTCTCAGGGGTTAGGTGGGAAGCCTCTTGAAACCATTCAGGCTGTAACCTAATTTTCTGAAGAATTAAAAACAACTGTACTAGTCTTACAAATCTAGTCAGAAATTGTGCCAGAAACACAATTTCATTCCAACAGTCTTTTTTAAAATTTATTTCTTATTGAAGTATAGTTGAGTTACAATGTTGTGTTAATTACTGCTGTACAAAATGACAGTTATATATATATATATATATATATATATATTCTTTTTCATATTCTTTTCCATTATGGTTTATCACAGGATATTGGATATAATTCCCTGTGCTATACGGTAGGACCTTGTTGTTTATCCATTCTATATATACCAGTTTTCATCTGCTAACCCCAAACTGCCAAGCTAATCCTCTCCCACCACCCTCCTCCTTGGAAACCACCAGTTTATTCTCTATGTCCCTGATTCTATTTCCAACTGTTCTTTTATAAACAAGCGAGTTTTGCATTACAGTGCATGTCTCGTGGCTAAAATTTTTAGACAAAAGCTATATGATCTCTGTTTGCATCTGCCTGTATGTTTCTATATGTCTGTGTATGTTATAAATGTGTGATTGTTTTCTACCTCTTGATGGTATTGCCAAAATTAGTTTGTAAAGAGCTCTATGAAATTGGCTTAAAGGCAAACACATGTTTATATAAGTCAAGTATATACTCAGAAATATAGAAACTAACCCAAAAGTTTTTTGAGTTCACATGATCTACGGTAATCTTTGGTAAATAAAAGCTAGTTTAAATTTGTTGATTTAATTAAAATAGGCATGTCTTTACAGTTTTCAGCATGAAATATAACACTTTTATTCTATCTAGGGTTATTTAAAGTCAAATAAGCTCATGTTATCTCTCTTAAGAATCTGTCGGGCTTCCCTGGTGGCGCAGTGGTTGAGAGTCCACTTGCCGATGCAGGGGACACGGGTTCGTGCCCTGGTCCAGGAAGATCCCACATGCCACGGAGCGGCTGGGCCCGTGAGTCATGGCTGCTGAGCCTGCGCGTCTGGAGCCTGTGATCTGCAACGGGAGAGATCACAACAGTGAGAGGCCCGCGTACCACAAAAAAAAAAAAAAAAAAGAATCTGTCAACAAGAAAGATAATTAAGATAATGAACTATTCAATATCTCATGAAATTTTGTGAGTAATCTAAACATAATTGTTAAGAACAAGCAAATAGAAGATGTAAGGTAAAAGTTTATAAATGAACATTTTTTAAAGTATAATTGACTTTCAATATTATTTTCAGGTGTACAACATAATGAAGTAATATTTTTCTAGATTATACTCCATTTAAAGTTATTACATAATAATGGTTATATTTCCCTGTGCTCTACAACATATTCTTGTTGCTTATTTATTTTGTACAGAATATTTTGTGTCTATTAATCCCATATACTTATCTTGTCCCTTCTCATTCCCTATCCCCTTTGGTGACAACTATTTTTTTCTCTATATCTGTAAGTCTGTTTCTCTTTTGTTATATGCATTCATTGGTTTTATTTTTTAGATTCCACATGTAAGTGACAACATAGAATACTTCTCTTTCTCTGTCTAGCATTTCACTAAGCATAATACCCTCTAGGTACGTCCCCATTGTTGCAAATAGCAGAATTTCACATTTTAAGGCTGAGCAATATTCCAGTGTGTTTGTGTGTGTGTTAAATAATGGTACTATGAACATTGGGGTGAATGTATCTTTTTGAGTCAGTGTTTTTATTTTCTTTGGTTATATGCCCAGCAGTGGAATTGCTGGAACATAAGGTAGTTCTATTGTTTTTTGAGAAACCTCCATACTATTTTCTATAGTGGCTGTCCCAATTTACATTCCCATTCCCCCAAACAGTGTACTAGGGTTCCCTTTTATCCATATTTTCTCTAACATTTGCTGTGTGTACACTTTTTGAAAATTTATTTGTTATTTGTACACTTAAAACAATATATTTATTTGGCTGCACCAGGTGTTAGTTGCAGCATGTGGGCTCTTAGTTGCAGCATGAGGGATCTAGTACCCTGACCAGGGATGGAATCTGGGCCACCTGAATTTGGAGCATGGAATCTTAACCACTGGACAACTGGAGAAGTCACTCTTTGTACACTTTTCAATGATTGCCATTTTGACAGGTGTTAGGAGATATCTCATAGTAGATGATGCTGAACATTTTCTCATGTGCCAGTTGGCCATCTGTATGTCTCTTTTGGAACAATGTCTATTCAGGGCTTCTGCCCATTTCTAATTGGGTTGTGTGTTTGTTTGATATTGAGTTGTACGAGATATTTATATATTTTGGATATTATCCCCTTAATCTGTCATACCATTTGCAAATATTTTCTTCCATTCAGTAGATTGTCTTTTCTTTTAGTTGATAGTTTCCTTTGCTGTGAAAAGTTTTTAAGTTTAATTAGGCCCCATTTGTTTATTTTTGCTTTTATTTCTTTTGCCTTAGAAGACAGACTCGAAAAATATTGCTATGGTTTATGTCAAAGAGTGTTTTGCCTATGTTTTCTTCTAAAAGTTTTATGGTTTCTGGTCTTACATTTACTTCTTTAATCCATTTTGAGTTTATCGTTGTATGTGGTGTCAGGGAATATTCTAATCTCATTCTTTTGAATATAGCTGTCCAGTTTTCCCAGAACCAATTTTGAAGAGACTGTCTTTTCTCCATTGTATATTCTTGCCTCCTTTTCATAGATTAACTGATCACAAGTGCCTGGGTTTACTTCTGGGCTCTCTATTCTGTTCCAGTGATCTGTGTCTGTTTATGTGTCAGTACCATGCTGTCATGATTACTATAGCCTGTAGTATAGTCTGAAGTCAGGGAGCACGATACCTCCAGTTTTGTTCTTTTTTCTCAAGATTGCTTTGGCAGTTTGGGGTCTTTTGCAGTCCCATATAGATTTTAGGATTATTTCTGTGAAAAATGTCATGGGTATTTTGGCAGAGATTGCATTGAATCTGTAGATTGCCTTGGTAGTATGGACATTTTAACAATGTTAATATTAATTCTTCCAGTCCAAGAACATGGGATATATTTCCATTTCTTTGTACATTTTCAAATTCCTTCATCAATATTTTACAGTTTTCAGAGTGTAGGTTTTTCAACTTCTTGGTTAAATTTATTCCTATGTATTTTATTCTTTTTTTTTTTTTTTTTGGTACGCAGGCCTCTCACTGTTGTGGCCTCTCCCGTTGCAGAGCACAGGCTCCAGACGCGCAGGCTCAGAGGCCATGGCCCACGGGTCCATCCACTCCGTGGCATGTGGGATCTTCCTGGACTGGGGCACGAACCTGTGTCCCCTGCATCGGCAGGTGGACTCTCAACCACTGCACCACGAGGGAAGCCCTATTTTATTCTTTTTTGATGTGATTTTAAATGGAATAGATTTATTGCTTTTTCTTTCTGTTAATTCATTTTTAGTGTGAACAAAAAGGATATTTGCAGGATATTTGTGTCCTGCAAACTTACTGAATTCCTTTATTAGTCCTAATAGTGATTTTTGTATATGGTATTATGTTAACTGCAAATAATGACCATTTTATTATTTCCCTTCCAATTTGGATGTCTTTTATTTCTTTTTCTTATCTGTTTTCTCTGGCTATGACTTCCTGTAGTATGTTTAAAGGAAGGAGCAAGAGTAGGCTTTCTTGTCTTCTTCCTGATTTTAGAGGAAAGGCTTTCAGCTTTTCATCAGTAAGTGTGTTAGCTGTGGGTTTGTCATAAATGACCTTTATTATGTTGAGATATGTTCCCTCTAAAACAACTTTGATGAGAGTTTTTATCATCAAGGATGGTAAATTTTGTCAAATGTTTTTTCTGTGTCTATTGAGATGATCATGTGATTTTTATCCTTCCTTTCGTTAATGTGGTGTATCTCATCCATTGATTTGTGAATATTGAACCATTTTTGTGGCCCTTGAATGAATCCAACTAGATCATGGTGTCTGATTCTTTTTATGTATTGTTGGATTCAGTTTGCTAATATTTAGTTGAAAATTTTTGCATCTATATTAATCAGAGATATCGGCCTGTAGTTTTCATTTATTTATTTGTTTCTTTCTTTTCTTTCCTTTTTTTCTTTTTGGAGTGTCTTTTTCTGTTTTTTTGTTTTTTGTTTTTTTTTTCTTTTTAGCAAAACTTAGAGTTTATTGAATTAGCACAAGAATTCAGTATATTAATTAAGAAAAGAATATAACTAATTAAGGAAGAATAGTAAAGACAGAGGTTTATGTGCCATTGAATTGGGGAAGCACCTACATGCAGATCTAAGCAGCACTGGGAAGCCCCTGGAACAGCAATCTGGAGTCCCAACTGGGAAAATGTCCCAGGCAGTGTCTCTACCCTTCAGCCTACATGCAGATTTGCAGCTCTGGTTATTGTCTTAGTCTTAACTCGTAAATCTTGGAGTGTTCTCTGATCCCTGGGGGCTGGCCAGGCCCTCAGGATTCAAGAAATCCCCAGACTTACTCCCTATCTTATCTAATGATTTAGAAGGTGTGCTTGCACCACCCCTGCAGGCCTGCATGTAACTCAGCAGTTTGGCAAGTAGCCAGCTTTACCCAGTCAGAGAGGCCTAGAGCCACCTCCATAGCATGAACAAGACTACTTTACTAGCTTCCCCAACATTTGACCTCTATGATTATTTACGCTGAAGAGTGTAAGAATAAGACAATATAACACGAGCAGTTTTTCAGATATGGTAGGATAAATAACAATTCCAAATAGTAAGAAGGAGCAATAAAATCAAAGATACAAGCAGTGAATTAAATAATGTAGAGAACAATTTTTGAGCCTTGGGGGACTGAGTAAAGAAAAAGTCCCACCAAGAACAAGAGTTATGTTTTTGTACATTAATTCCCACATCCATTAATTTGTTAGCTGCAATAGTAGTAACAGTAGAGTGTTCTAACAAAGTACAGTTACATTTACCTATAAATTTTTGTAGTAACTCTGTTTCCTGTAATATTTTCTTTAGAGGTTCAAGTGGTAAGCTAACTTTAGGAACAGGTAAAGTAGGGATTAGCATTTGAGTCCACAACAATTGTGATTGTACAGGGGAAAAGTAATATGTTTTCTCCATCCAATATATGTGATCTACATGTGCTAAACATCCTGAAAAATTGGTCCCTAACTGATAAGTAGAAGTTGTGTTTATATCATCAGTTACAATACATATAAACTCAGAAGCAACTTCAAAAAGCATACTATAGGATTTAAGAAAAATAGCGGGTTTATGGTGGCCCTGTAGAATGAATTTGGAAATGTTCCATTCTCTTCAGTTTTTTGAGTAGCTTGAGAAGGACAGGTATAATCTCTTCTTTATATGTTTGGTAGAATTCCTCTGTGAAGCCTTCTGGTCCTGGACTTTTCTTTACTGAGAGCTTTTTTAATTAAAAATTTAATTTCACTACAAGTGATCAGTATGTTTAGATTTTCTATGTCCTCCTGATTCAGTCTTGAAAGTTTGTATGTTCCTAGAAATTTATCCATTTGTCCTAGGTTGTCCAGTTTATTGTCATTTCACTCTTCTTAGTATTCTCTCTCTTTTTTTTATCTCTGTGGTATTGGTTATTATGTTTCCTGTTTTATTTCTTTTTTTATTTTTTGTGGGGGGGTCCTCTCCATTTTGCTCTTGACGAGCCTGGCTGCATGTGTTTATATCTGAAGTGAGTCTCTTATAAGCAGCACATAGATTGTTCTTGTTTATCTTTTTTTATGCAATCCACAACTCTATGTCTTTTGATTGGAGCATTGAGTCCATTGACATTTAAAGTAGTTATTGATAGGTATGTATTTATTGTCATTTTATTACTCATTTTCTGGTTGTTTTTGTAGTTTATCTCTGTACATTTCTTTTTCTTATAGTCTCTTCTCTGGTGGTTTGATGATTCTCTTTAGTGGTATGCTTGTGTTCCTTTTTCTCTAGTTTCTGTGTGTCTATTAAAGATATTTGATTTGTAGTTACTACACAGTTCATATATACTGACCTATAACTATAGCTATTTGTTTTAAACAAGTAGTGCTTTAAGTTCAAACACATTCTAAAAGATCTACATTTTTCCCTCCCAACCCCCAACTTTTGTATTTTTGATGTTATAGGTTATATCTTCATGTTTATCCTTTTACTGTTTATTGTAGTTATGGTTGATTTTATATATATATTTTTTTAATTTTAAACTTTGTACTAGTTTGTTTAAATGGCTGATCCTCAGCCTTTACCATATATTTGTCTTTATTCGTTGAATTTTTTGTTTCCTATAGATTTTTACTTATTGTTATAGGCTTTTCTTTTCCACCTAGAGAAGACCCTTTAACATTTCTTTTAGAGTAGATTTAACATTGATGAACTCGTTTAGTTTCTGCTAAAGAACTTTCTGAGTTCTTTATCTCTCCTTCATTTCTAAATTATAATCTTCCTGGGTCTAATATCCTAGGTAGTAGGTTTTTCCCTTTCAGCACTTTGAATATTTCATGCCACACCCTTCTGTCCTGCAAACTTTCTGTAAAAAATCAGCTGATAACCTTATGAGAGCTCCCTTGAAAATAACTATTTTTATCTTACTGTCTTTAGAATTCTCTTTTTATCTTTAACTTTTGCCATTTTAATTATGACATGCTGTGGAGTGGATCCATTTGGGTTCATCTTGCTTTAAACCCTCTGTGCTTGCTGCACTAAGATATATGTTTCCTTCATCACGTTTGGGAAATTGCCAGCCATAATTTCATCAAAAATATTTTTGACCCTTTTCTCTCTCTCTGCTCCTTGTGGAATTGTTATTATGTAAATGTTGATATGCTTAACGTTGTCCCAGAGGCCATTTAACTGTCCTTATTTTCTAATTTGTTTTTGTTTATGCTGTTCTGAATGGGTGATTTCCATTATTCTATTTTCCAGATGACTTATGTGTTTTTCTGTACCAGGTAGTCTGCTATTAATACTTTCTAGTGTATTTTTCACTTCAGTTATTGTATCTTTCAGTTCTGGTTTTATATATATATAATATTAATATAAATATTATATATTATATTTATATTATATAAATACACAGTATATATTACAATAATATAAACATAATATATGATTATTATATTTACATCATATGTAATTTATATTATATATTAGAATAATATAAATATAATATATAATGATTATATTTATATTATACCAAATATATATTGTATAATATAATCACATATATAATTATGTATAATTATAATATATTATATAATTCTATATTATATATTATAGTTATATAGTATATATAATTTTATATTATTATATATAATTATAAATAAATAGTATTATATTATACAATATATAAATAAATAGTATTATAATATACAATATATAAATACATAATTATAATTATATATATTTACATATATAATTATATATATTATATAATGTATATAATATGTATATATAATATATGTATGTAATATAACATGCAATATATAATTATATATTATATATAATATATATTATATAATATAATATCAGAATTATAATAATTAACTATATAATGTATATGATATATACAATATATCATATTACATATAATATATGTAATATATCATATATCACGTAACATATAATATATATGTTTCTTATATTCCAAAATATATTATACATAACATATATTATACATTTATATTATATGTAATATATAATATGTAATTATATATAGTATATGAAGTATATAAATATGTATTGCATGTAAATTATATTACTATATAATAAATTACATTATATAATATATTACATCAATAATACATTACATTATTTTATATAATGAATGTAATATACAATATACATAATGAAATATAATATATATAATGTAATGTAATATATAATATATAATATAATATAATGTAATATATAATACATATTAGCTATGATATAATTAAGATATAATTAAATATTATATGTAATATCAATAATATATAGCAATATTGTGTTATTAATTATATAATGCATATTATATAAAATTAATAACAATATTTTAATATTACATAAATATATGATATGTGATATTTTATTATATAATTATATTATTTATATATTCTATTATGTATTATAATATATTTATATTATAAACAATATAAATATAATATATATTTATTAGAATATATTTTATACAATTATATAAAATATTAATAATATATAATCATATATTTATATATTATTGTGTATTTATATATTATTATATATTATATTATTTATAGTATATTATTTATATTATATTATTAATAATATATTATTATATATATATGTGTGTGTCCAACAGCTTTGGTAGTAGAGCTGGATTTGAAGTGAACAATAGTCACATCTTTCCTCAGCATGTACAGGCAACTATCACCTTGTTAGGACGTGGGGCTGGAGATGTAGTAGCTAGGGCTGGAGCTGTGTATGGACCAGTGCTTCTCCTCTGCTCAGTAGTTATGTCTGTCTTATTGTGGGTTAGGTCAGGTCCCATGGTGCTGGAGCAGATGCCCTGTGTGTTGGGTGCAAATTGACTCAATTCCCTTTAAGTATGTCCTCTCTCCCCTTCCCAGCACTGTCACCCTCACCCCTGTGGGGAGTGGTCCTAGAGAAAGAGGAACTGGTGTTGTCATTGGACATGAGTCTGAGCATAGGCTTTGCCAGTATGACCAGAGTCAGAGACCTGGACTGCTTCTGATGTGGTACCTGTGTAAGCATCAGTAATAACTGTACCTGCCCTGCTCAGATGCCCCTTCAGGTCTGAGATTCCTATGTCCCTAACAGCTGATCTCTCCCCTCAGCCTCTGCCATCCTCTCTTTGATGTGGAATTGCACCACATCAAAGGTGCAGGTGGGGCCAGTGTGGGCTCTCAGGGTGGGTTGGGGCATGGGCTGTGGTAGTCCAGCCTCAGACGGAGACTGGTACTACTTCTGATGTGCTTTCTGTATAAGCAGCAGTATATAAACTACCCCTATCCTGCTCAGATGCCATTTTGGGCAGCTGTCTTCCCAGTGTGGAGCTGCATCTTGACATAGATGGGGCTGGAGCAATTGCTTGACTCAGACCGGACCACACACCAGGGCAATTGTGGGAAACAGACCAGCCACATGTTCCATCTCAATTTGCCCTCTCTGCCCTGCTTCAGGAGCAAGCAAGTATGAATGCATTCCTCACAAGTGGAGTCCAGGCTTCCCACAGCCCTCCTATTAGTCCCGTCAACCCTCCACCTAGCCAAGGGGGGTAGTCTTCCCTGTGTTGGATAAGACTGGGATGCCCAATATGTGGCTTAAACTGCTCATCCCCCAGGGAGGTTGTCTGTCCATGTATCTCCTTTTACCTCTAAGTCCCCTCCAAGGGGCACAGGTCCCAACCTGATTTCTTCACTTCCCTTTCCACCCAATTCTGTGTGAATCTTTCTTACAGCCCTGGTTGTACAGGCGTCTTTCTGTCAGTCTCCAGTTAAAACTCTCCCACATATAGATGTATTTTTGTTGTGTTCTTGGGGGTAGTTGAGTTCCATGTCCTCAAACTGTACCATCTTGAACTTTTCTATATAAATGAATTTTTAAACTTCAATTGTGTTTACAGTAAGTCTACTTAAAAATAACTTCCAAAAAAGTTTTTTTTTAGTAACTTGAAAATTTAAAGTTATACTGAGATAGGTTAAATGATGGATATTTATCAAAAACCTAGATTATTTCCAAATAACATAAAATACTGAAACAATTATTGAACACAAATTTATCTACTTTTGTCTTATTACATCGGACCTAAAGGTATTTCAGTTTACCAGTTAACGTGTCTTGTGTCACATTTCAAAACTTACCATGAGAAAGAATATACAACTAGAAATTATGAAAATATATTTATAAATTTACCAATCTAGAGAATACTAGTTTTAATAGACAGTCCACAATTGCTTAGCTTTTAGTTTTCACTAGGAATAAAAAATCTAAGAGTTAAGAATCCCACTTGATATACATGAAGAAAATGACTTAGAAATAATGATTTACAGAAATTAAGATTGACATATATACTCTACTATGTATAAAATAGAAAACTAATGAGAACCTACTGTATAGCACAGGGAACTCTATTCAATACTCTGTGGTAACCTAAATGGGAAGGAAAGCCAAAAAATAAGGGATTTATGTATACGTATAGCTGATTCACTTTGCTACACAGCAGAAACTAATACAACATTGTAAAGCAACTATACTCCAATAAAAGTTAATTTAAAAAATAAAGAAAGAGGGCTTCCCTGGTGGCGCAGTGGTTGAGAGTCCGCCTGCCGATGCAGGGGACACGGGTTCGTGCCCCGGTCTGGGAAGATCCCACATGCCGCGGAGCGGCTGGGCCCGTGAGCCATGGCCGCTGAGCCTGCGCGTCCGGAGCCTGTCCTCCGCAACGGGAGAGGCCACAACAGTGAGAGGCCCGCGTAACGCATAAAAAAAAAAAAAAAAAAAAAAAAAAAAGAAAGAAAACAACTGTGTATGGAATGTAGTTAAGGAAAGCAAAATGACTGGTTGTTACAGAATAAAAGATAAAGGAAAAAAAATCCTAGGACAAAGTCTGAATGTATGTATAAAAGTTTGTAGAAGGTTTGTAGAAAGGAATTTTATGAATGGTCAAGCTGGCTAAGATTGGAATGAATTTATTTAAGTTTTTAAAAAAGAATTATAGAATTGGTTTTCACTCTGTTAAAAGAACAAAGTATTATTTGACTAATGGTCTGCTCTTGATAAGAGATTGTAAAAGTAATTTTTTTTTTTTATCCTTTTGGAAACTTACATGAAAAGCAAGGATGTCTTATCAAAATAATTTAGTCAAAAATAAAAATAAAAAATAATAATTTAGTCTACTCCACTTTGTCATTAGCAGGTCATTGATTATTACTTAAGAAAACCAAGTCTTCTCAATATTAAGAGAGCTAAGTTTTGTTCAAAACTGTGTAACCTTCTGTATTTGCCTTTAACATCGTCTTTTGTCACTTTGGTTGAATAGATTATTAAGTATTATTTAGTAATAATCCATGATCCTATTTAGTCAAATGTTCAAACTTTTTGATGCTTTGACAGCTTCCCCAAGTCAGTCTTTTTTTTTTTTTTTTTTTTTTTTTTTGCGGTACACGGGCCTCTCACTGTTGTGGCCTCTCTCGTTGTGGAGCAGAGGCTCTGGACGCACAGGCTCAGCGGCCATGGCTCACGGGCCCAGCCGCTCCATGGCATGTGGGATCTTCCCAGACTGGGGCACGAACCCGTGTCCCCTTGCATCGGCAGGCGGACTCTCAACCACTGCCCCACCAGGGAAGCCCCCAAGTCAGTCTTTTTGACCTCAAAGTTATTTTGAGGTTTCCCTGAGGGCCTGTGGAAAATCTCACAGGATTTGCCTCTCACCTTGTAAAAGAGAGATGCTAAACTAATTAAACTTACTGTATGTTAACTTACATGGAAAGCATTGTCAAATATGTGATGACAAACCTACTTACTTATATTGGTATGGATAAATGTTATTAATATAAGGGTTCTAGAAATTTTATGAAATCCCTAAACATCTGATATGTCCTGGTATTTTATCAGTCATAATTCCAGTTACTATCTTAAAAAATGTTACATGTCACAGAAATAACCCAATTTCCTTGTCAATTCTATTATAATTAACTCTCATTAGATCTTTAACCATTGGCATTTTTAAGTCTTTTGTCATCTACAGGCAGTTTTTGTTTTACTCTGATGCTTTTACAAAAGTGAGATTCATAGAATGGACCTTACCAAGTACCCTTGGTCACCAACACTGCTGCCATATTACAAGGTGTTGAAACTTTGGTGCATATTTTACAACTAAAGGAGGCTCCACATGACATCTGGTCCTGTGCAAATACTGGAGACCTCGAAGTTAAATTGACAAGGAAGAGTAGTGGCTCACATTGAAGTAGACTGCTTCCTTTCAGGATGTTGGATCAGGAATATTTCTTTCCATTCTTCCTTCCCTCTCTGAAAAATGTTTCCTAATACTTATACCATGAAGGTCTTTATGATTCTTTAGTTCACCTTATCTTGCTCTGGCCTGGAAAGATAATGCCATTGTTTACATATTTAAGGGCATTGTGTGTGTGTAAATCAACCTCCAAACAACTGTTGGATTTGTCATGATTTTGGTGATTCTGTAGTTCTGCTTACCACAAAATCCTCCCTGATTTCCAATGTCTCAGTTTCTCTGGAAGAAACTCAGCCCTCTCTCTATTATGTCAACCTCTCTAATCCTGAAGGTCCATTTTCCTACCTCTGCTTAACAAGTGCAAACACAGGGAACTTGGAATGCAACTGTGGTACAAAGAAAGGAGCACAAGACAAGGGTAATCACAATAAAACCACCTGTGTGGTCTATAAACTGTTAAATTTCCCATGTAAATGATATCATACAGTATTTGTATTTCTCTATCTGACTTACTTCACTAAACATAATACCCTCAAGGTCCATCCACATTGCTGTACATGGCAGAATATTCTTTTTTATGGTTGAATAATATGTCAGTGTGTGTGTGTGTGTGTGTGTGTGTGTGTGTGTGTGTGTATAACTTTTATATCTATTTATAGGTTGATGAACACATGTATCAACAGACATGCATCTTTTTTTTCTGAGCATACACCTACAACTTATTGTGCATAATTTCTAGCATTGAGATTTACAATGAATATTGTTTTTTTTTAACACCTTTATTGGAGTATAATTGCTTTACAATGGCATGTTAGTTCCTGCTGTATAACAAAGTGAATCAGCTATACATATACATATATTCCTATATATCCTCCCTCATGCATCTCTCTCCCACTCTCCCTATCCTGCCCCTCTAGGTGTACAAAAAACACGGAGCTGTTTTCCCTGTGTTATGCGGCTGCTTCTGACTAGCTTTCTATTTTATATTTGGTATTGTATATATGTCCATTCCACACTCTCACTTCTCCCCAGCTTACCCATCCCGCTCCGCATGTCCTCAAGTCCATTCTCTACATCTGCGTCTTTATTCCTGTCTTACCCCTAGGTTCTTCAGAACCTTTTCTTTTTTGTTTTTGTGTTTTAGATTCCATATATATGTGTTAGCATAGGTATTTGTTTTTCTCTTTCTGACTTCCTTCACTCTGTATGACAAAATGAAGGCCCAACCATGTCACTACAAATAACTCAATTTCATTTCGTTTTAAGGCTGAGTAATATTCCATTGTCTATATGTGCCACATCTTTATCTATTCATCTGTCGATGGACACTTAGTTTGCTTCCATGTCCTGGCTATTGTAAATAGTGCTGCAATGAACATTGTGGTGTATGTCTGTTTATGAAATATGGTTTTCTCAGGGTATATGCCCAGTAGTGGGATTGCTGGGTTGTGCTGTAGTTATATTTTTAGTTTTTTAAGGAACCTCCATACTGTTCTCCATAGTGGCTGTATCAATTTACATTCACACCAAAACTGCAAGAAGGTTCCCTTTTCTCCACACCTTCTCCAGCATTTATTCTTTGTAGATTTTTTGATAATGGCCATTCTGACTGGTGTGAGGTGATACCTCACTGTAATTTTGGTTTGCATTTCTCTAATGATTAGTGATGTTGAGCATCCTTTCTTGTATTTGTTGGCAATCTGTATATCTTCTTTGGAGAAATGTCTATTTAGGTCTTCTGCCCATTTTTTGACTGGGGTGTTTGTTGTTTTTAATATTGAGCTGCTTGAGCTGTTTATATATTTTGGAGATTAATCCTTTGTCTTCTGATTCATTTGCAAATATTTTCTCCCATTCTGAATATTATCTTTTCATCTTGTCTGTAGTTTCCTTTCCTTTGAAAAAACATAGTTTCATTAGGTCCCATTTGTTTATTTTTGTTTTTATTTCCATTTCTCTAGGAGGTGGATCAAAAAAGATCTTGCTATGATTTACGTCAAAGAGTGTTCTTCCTATGTTTTCCTCTAAGAGTTTTATAGCATCTGGTCTTACATTTAGGTGTCTAATCCATTTTGAGTTTATTTTTGTGTATCAAGTTAGGGAGTGTTCTAATTTCGTTCTTTTACATGTAGCTGTCCAGTTTTCCCAGTACCACTTATTGAAGAGACTGCCTTTTCTCCATTGTATACCCTTGCCTCCTTTGCCATATATTAGTTGACCATAGGTGCATGAGTTTATCTCTGGGCTTTCTATCTTGTTCCATTGACCTATATGTCAGTTTTTGTGCCTGTACCATACTGTCTTGATTACTGTAGCTTTGTAGTATAGTCTGAAGTCAGGGAGCCTGATTCCTCCAGCTCTGTTTTTCATTCTCAAGATTACTTTGGCTATTCGAGGTCTTTTGTGTTTCCATACAAATTGTGAAATTTTTTGCTCTAGTTCTGTGAAAAGTTCCACTGGTAGTTTGACAGGAATTGCACTGAATCTGTAGATTGCTTTCGGTAGTATAGTCATTTTCACAATGTTGATTCTTCCAATCCAAGAACATGGTATATCTCTCTATCTGTTTGTGTCATCTTTGATTTCTTTCATCAGTGTCTTACAGTTTTCTGCATAAAGGTATTTTGTCTCCATAAGTAGGTTTATTACTAGGTATTTTATTCTTTTTGTTGCAGTGGTAAATGTGAGTGTTTCCTTAATTTCTCTTTCAGTTTTTTCATCATTAGTGTATAAGAATGCAAGAAATTTCTGTGCATTAATTTTGTATCCTGCTACTTTTACTAAATTCGTTGATTAGCTCTAGTAGTTTCCTAGTAGCATCTTTAGGATTCTCTACATATTGTATCATGTCATCTGCAAACAGTGACAGTTTTACTTCTTCTTTTCTGATTTGGATTCTTATTTCTTTTTCTTCTCAGATTTCTGTGGGTAAAACTTCCAAAACTATGTTGAATAACAGTGAGAGTGGCAACCTTGCGTCATTCCTGATCTTACTGAAAATGGTTTCAATCTTTCACCATCGAGAACAATGTTGGCTGTGGGTTTGTCATATATGGCCTTTATTATTTTTAGGTAACTTCCCTCTCTGCCTTGTTTCTGGAGGGTGTTTATCATAAATGGGTGTTGAATTTTGTCAAAAGCTTTTTCTGCATCTACTGAGATGATCATGCTGAGATGGTTTTTCTCCTTCAATTTGTTATATGGATTATCACATTGATTTGCATATATTGAAGAATATTTGCATTCTTGGGATAAACCCCACTTGATTGTGGTGCATGAACTTTTTATGTGCTGTTGGATTTTGTTTGCTAGTATTTTGTTGAGGAATTTTTCATCTATGTTCATCAGCGATATTGGCCTGTGGTTTTCTTTCTTTGTGACATCTTTGTCTAGTTTTGGTATCAGGGCGATGGTAGCCTCATAGAATGAGTTTCATAATGTTCCTGCCTCTGCTATATTTTGGAAGAGTTTGAGAAGGATAAGTGTTAGCTGTTCTCTAAATATTTGACAGAATTCGCCTGTGAAGCCATCTGGTCCTGGGTTTTTGTTGTTGGAAATTATTAATCACAGTTTCGATTTCAGTGCTTGTGACTGGTCTGTTTATATTATCTATTTCTTCCTGGTTCAGTCTCTGAAGGTTGTACTTTTTTAAGAATTTGTCCATTTCTTCCAGGTTGTCCATTTTATTGGCATATAGTTTCTTGTAGTAGTCTCTCATGATCCTTTGTATTTCTGCATTGTCAGTTGTTACTTCTCCTTTTTCATTTCTAATTCTATTGATTTGAGTCTTCTCCCTTTTTTTCGTGATGCTTCTTGTTAATGGTTTATCGATTTTATTTATCTTCTCAAAGAACTAGCTTTTAGTTTTATTGATCTTTGCTATCATTTCCTTTATTTTTTTTCATTGCTTTCTTATCTGATCTTCATGATTTCTTTCCCTCAGCTAACTTTGGGGTTTTTTGTTCTTCTTTCTCAAATTGTTTTAGGTGTAAGTTTAGGTTGTGTTTTTTTTTTCTTTTTTTTTTTTTGAGATTCTTCTTCTTTTTTGAAGTCGTATTGTATTGCTATAAACTTCCCTCGTAGAACTGCTTTTGCTTCATCCCATAGGTTTTTGGTCATTGCGTTTTCATTGTCACTTGCTTCTAGGTATTTTTTGATTTCCTCTTTGATTTCTTCAGTGACATCTTGGTTATCTAGTAGAGTATTTTTTAGCCTCCATACATTTGTACGTTTTACAGTCTTTTATCTTTCCTGTAATTGATGTCTAGTCTCATAACCTTTTGGTCGGTATAGATACTTGATAAAATTTCAATTTTCTTAAATTTACAAAGGCTTGATTTGTGACCCAAGATACAATCTATCCTGGAGAATATTCCATGAGCACTTGAGAAGAAAGTGTATTTTGTTGTTTTTGGAAGGAATGTCCTATAAATATTAAATAAATCCATCTTGTTTAATGTATCACTTAAAGCTTGTGTTTCCTTATTTATTTTCATTTCTGATGATCTGCCTATTGTCGAAAGTGGGGTGTTAAACTCCCCTACTATTATTGTGTTACTCTCAATTTCCCCTTTTATGACCATTAGCTGTTGCCTTATATATTGAGGTTCTCCTCTGTTGAGTGCATAAATACTTACAATGGTTATATCTTCTTGGATTGATCCCTTGATCATTATGTAGTGTCCCTCTATGTCTCTTGTAATAGCCTTTATTTGAAAGTCTATTTTGTTTGGTATGAGGATTGCTCCTCCAGCTTTCTTTTGATTTCCATTTATAGGGAGTATCTTTTTCCATCCCCTTTTTCCATCCCCTCACTTTCAGTCTGTATGTTCTAGACAGCATATATATGTGTCTTGTTTTTGTATCATTCAGCCAGTCTATGTCTTTTGGATGGAACATTTAATCCATTTACATTTAAGGTAATTATCGACATGTATGTTCCTATTACCATTTTCTTAATTGTTTTAGGTTTGTTTTTGTACATCTTTTCCTTCTCTTGTATTTCCTGTCTAGAGAAGTTCCTTTTGCATTTGTTGTAAAGCTGTTTTGGTAGTGCTGAATTCTCTTAGCTTCTGCTTGTTCATAAAGGTTTTAATTTCTCCATCAAATCTGAATGAGATCCTTGTTGGGTAGAGTAATCTTTGTTATAGGTTTTCCCCTTTCATCACTTTAAATATGTCCTGCCATTCCCCTCTGTCTTGCAGAGTTTCTGCTGAAAGATCAGCTGATAACCTTACGGGAATTCCCTTGTATGTTATGTGTTACCTTTCCCTTGTTGCTTTTAAAACTTTTTCTTTGTGTTTAATTTTTGATAGTTTGAATAATACATGTCTTGGTGTGTTTCTCCTTGGATTTATCCTGTATGGGATGCTCTGTGCTTCCTGGACTTGATTGTATACTTCCTTTCGTATATTAGAGAAGTTTTCAACTTAATCTCTTCAAATATTTTCTGAGTCCCTTTCTTTTTGTCTTCTTCTTCTTGAACTCCTATAATTCGAATGTTGGTGCATTTAATGTTGCCCCAGAAGTCTCTAAGGGTGTCCTCAATTCTTTTCATTCTTTTTTCTTTACTCTGCTCTGCAGTAGCTATTTCCACTATTTTATCTTCCAGGTCACTAATGCTTCCTTCCACCTCAATTATTCTGCTTTTGATTCATCTAGAGAATTTTTAATTTCATTTATGGTGTTGTTCATCATTGTTTGTTTGTTGTTTAGTACTTCTAGGTCTTTTTTAAACATTTAAAAAAAATTTTCTCCATTCTATTTTCAAGATTTTAGATCATCCTTAATATCATTACTCTAAATTCTTTTTCAGGTAGACTATTTCCTCTTCATTTGTTTGGTCTGGTGGGTTTTTAGCTTGCTCCTTTCTCTGCTGTGTATTTCTTTGTCTTCTCATTTGGCTTAACTTACTCTGTTTGGGGTCTCCTTTTTGCAGGCTGAAGATTCACAGTTCCTGTTGTTTTTGGGTTCTTCTCCCAGTGAGTAAGGTTGGTTCAGTGTGTTGTGTAGGCTTCCTTGTGGAGGGGACTGGAGCCTGTGTTCTGGTGGATGAGGATACACCTTGTCTTTCTTGTGGGCAGAACCATGTCCCATGGTGTGTTTTGGGGTGTCTGTGGACTTATTATGATTTTAGTCAGCCTCTCTGCTAATGGGTGAGTTTGTGTTTCTGTCTTGCTAATTGTTTGGCATAGGGTATCCAGCACTGTAGCTTGCTGGTCATTGAGTGGAACTGGCTCTTTGCATTAAGATGGAAATCTCTGGGAACTTTCACCTTTTGATATTATGTGGAGCTGGGACATCTCTGGTGGACCAATGTCCTGAACTTGGCTCTCCGACTTCAGAGGCTCAGGCCTTACACTTGGCCAGAACACCAAGACCCTGTCAGCCACATGATTCAGAAGAAAAGGGAGAAAATAAAAGAAAAAAAGAAGATAAATAAATAAATACATAAAGGTTTTTAAATTTAAAAATTTATTAAAAATAAAAAGTAATAAAAAAAGAAAGAAAGAAGATAGCAACCAAACCAAAAAGCAAATACACCAATGCTAAAAAGAACTAAAAACTACACTAAAAAAGGAAGAAAAAACAGACAGAGAGAACCCTAGGACAAATGGCAAAAGCAAAGGTATACAGACAAAAATCACACAAAGGAATATACACTCACAAAAAGGGAAAATGGAAAAAATATATATAAATAATAAGGAAGAGAGCAACCAAATCAATAAACAAATCTACCAATGACACTAAGCTCTAAATACCAAACTAAGATAAACATGAAACCAGAAACGAATTAGACTCAGAGAGCAAACCCCAAGTCTACAGTTGCTCCCAAAGTCCACTCCTCAATTTTGGGATGATTTGTTTTCTATTCAGGTATTCCAGAGATGCAAGGTACATCAACTTGTCTGTGGGGATCTAATCCACTGCTCCTGAGGCTGCTGGGAGAAATTTCCATTTCTCTTCTTTGTTTGCACTGCTCCCAGGGTTCAGCTTTGGATTTGACACTGCCTCTGCTTGTAGGTTGCCTCAGGGCATCTGTTTCCCTCCTAGACAGGACAGGATTAAAGTAGCAACTGATTAAGGGGCTCTGGCTCACTCAGACAAGGGGTAGGGAGGAGTTCAGAATGCGGGTGAGCCTGTGATGGCAGAAGCTGGTGTGACGTTACACCGGCCTGAGGAGCACCATGTGTTTTCCCGGGGAAGTTGTCCCTGGATCATAGGACCCTGGCAGTGGCAGGCTGCACAGGCTCCTGGGAGGGAAGGTGTGGATAGTAACCTGTGCTTGCACACATGCTTCTTGGTGGCAGCAGCAGCAGTCTTAGCATCTCATTCCCGTCTCTAGTGTCTGCGCTGATAGCCGCGTCTCCCGCCTGTCTCTGGAGCTCATTTAGGTGGTGCTCTGAATCCTTTCTCCTCATTCACCTAGAAACAATGGTCTCTTGCCTCTTAGGCAGTTCCAGACTTTTTCCCAGACTCTTTCCCATCTAGCTGTGGTGCACTAACTTCCTTCAGGGTGTGTTCACGCAGCCAACCCCAGTCCTCTTCCTGATATCTGACCTCCGAAGCCTTATCCTCAGCTCCCAGCCCTCACTCACCCCAGAGGGTGAGTAGTAAAGCCTCTCAGGCTGGTGAGTGCTGGTCAGAACAGATCCTCTGTGCAGGAATATTTCCAATTTGTTCTCTGCACCCCTGTTGCTGCACTCTCCTCTGTAGCTCTGAAGCTTCCCCCCACACCCTTCTCCACCAGTGAAGGGGCTTCCTAGTGTGTGGAAACTTTTCCTCCTTCACAGCTCCCTCCCAGAGGTGATGGTCCTGTCCCTATTCTTTTGTCTCTTTTTCCTTTTTTCCCAATCCATGGATGCGGGCAGTTTCTTGCCTTTTGGGAAGTCTGACATCTTCTGCCAGCATTCAGTAGGTGTTTTGTAGGAGTTGTTCCACATGTAGATGTAGTTTTGATGTGTTTGTGGGGAGGAAGGTGACCTCCACCTCTTACTCCTTCTCCATCTTGAAGGTGCCTCCATGTATCTTTTTGAAACAGTGTTTTGTTTTTTATTTTTTTCAAATATACACCCAGGTCTTTAATTGCTAAATCATACAAAAGTTCTATTTTTAATTTTTTTTTTGTGGAAACTCCATACTTTTTCCATAGTGACTGCACCAATTTATATTATCACCAACAGTACACAATTGTTATGTTTTCACCACATCCTCTCCAATATTTGTCATCTGTAGACTTTTCAATGAAAGCAAAAGTCAGGTGTGACAGGTGTGAGGTGATATCTCAAAATTAATCTATATAACAAAACATAAATGGACTCACAGATAGAAAACAAACTAGTGGTTACCATTGGGGAGAAAGGGAGGGACAGGATGGGATATGGAAATAAGAGATACAAGCTACCATATATAAAATAGATAAGCAATAAGGATATTTTTTTATGGTACAGGGAAATACAGCCATTATTTTGTAATAAGTTTAAATTTGTATAATCTATAAAAGCATTGAATCACTATGCAGTATACTTGAAAATAGTATAATATTCTAAACCAGCTATACTCTAATTTTAAAATATCCTGGCCTCCACTGTCATCTTTCCAGCCCCAAGTTATAGATTCAATTGGGGATTTCCAGGAAGCATTCATGAGTCAAAATTAGCTTCCACTCTCAGATCCCTACTCCCCTGGTTAAAAGTAAGTGCAAATGGAGCTGTAGTCAGAAATGTCTCCTTACTCTTGAAAATATTGTGGAATCTGCTTCTAAAGCAATAGCTGCCTCCAAAAAATCCCTTGACTCTCTGGTCAGAATTTTTCTTGATAAAGGAATAGCTTTTGATCATCTTTTAGATGATCAAGGAGGTGTGCTATAGCCAACACCACTTTCTGCACTTGGATTAACCTCTGTGGGAAAGTTGAGACTCAGCCACATAAGATCATTGAACAATCCATTTGGCTTGAGAAAGTGATTCCTTCGGTGAGGTCTTTTTAAACATTTGATTCTGATCAGTTTGGGTCTCAGGGACCGTGGTTCTGAAGTGCACTAGACATTGGGAATTATCCTGTTTGTAACAATCAAAGTAGTCTCCTTGGTGTACTGTTTTCTCTCAAAAGCCTTACATGCATGATTTCAGCCACTGACCACTAAGCAAATAATCTCTCTAAGACTAGAATGTCAGAAAACGAATGAAGAGGATGACCTACTTTTAAAATGTGAACCTGAAATTATGACTTGTAAATATCAGACTGAGATTCAGCAAAAAATCTGCAAGAACTCCAGAGTCACACCTAGGAGTAGCGCTAATGCCTTAAATTTTTATCACTTCTCTCAGGCTGAGAGTCTGATCAAAAGGGAGGAATTGTTAAAAACAAGATAAGTCCAAAATGGAGTCAATTATGCTAAGCCTTGCATCACCAAACCAAGACTTTATTACAGTTTCAGCTCTCCTAGAAATGAGATCTTAAAATAATCAATTAGGAATTGCCTGATCAGGACTAGCTATTTAATCTGTCTAATAGACTTTTACTTTTCCCTAAAGGAAAGTAATTCTGCATAATCAACCAACTTTTTTTGCCTAGTATAACTTCCTTGTTCCTGCTCCTTTATGCCTATAAAGGTTTGTCATTTTGTTCAGCTCCTGGAGATCTTTTCTACCTGTTAGACTGGGTGCTGCCCAATTTGAATCAATTCTGCTCAAATAAACTCTTAATATTTGTAATATGTCTCAGTTTGTCTTTAACAGTTCACATACATAGACATACACAAAAACTTTTAACTCACAAAAAAAATGTTCTGGCCTTTAGGTATTTTGGAAGTGATCACTTTTGGAGTTTCAACCTTTTGTAATCCCACTTAGCAGTACTAAACTTATTTTATCTTAAATTCTTATTGTTTCTTTCTATAAAACTACTGGAGACTTAGCATATAATACATGGTGGTGAGAAACTACCTGCCATAAGAGTCCCCCCATCACTTCCAGCTCATCGTGACATTATGACAGACTGCACGAAAGCACTCCAATTTCCTGTAACTAGACTTGTTACAGGAAAATGGCCAGTTACAGAAAACCTTCAGTCCCTAACTCTGAACTTCCTTTTCTAAAATGTCCCCAGACTGCTGGCTTGCCCCCCTGCCAGCCAACCAAGGACTGCCATCTACAAGTTAAGTCTCCTCCACTTCCTCATTCCACATTAATAGATTGTTTGCCATTTCCATATTTCTTCTCTTTATAAGATTTACTCTCCTTTCTAATACCCTTAACCTCTACTGAAATGAAAGTGATGGTGGATGTGTTCCTTGATGTTTATGGATAAACATAATTTTATTATGTGTTAATTTTGTGTCAGGCTCAGTTTGACAATAATGTAATGTATATTTACTTGCTTCTTTCCCACACAAGATGGAGGCTTTCTGAGGGTAGGTGTAAGACGCAGAGATCACCTTCCTCCCCACAGATACACCAGAAATACATCTACACATTTCTTATCGTATCCATACTACCTGACACAGTGTCTGGCTCACTGAGAGACCCAATTCATATTAAGTGGACAAAAGCATGTTGTCTCAATAAAGCTGTTATTTTTAAAAAAATCTTTAATTTTAATTGTAATATAATATTGGAAATAAAGAACACCCAAATGAGAACAAGCAAAAGCTATGTTTTCAGTTTTTAATAGTAAAGAAATCAGCCACCATCACTTGCATGTTGGCAGATACTCAAAGGCAAGCAGAGGAGTGGGAAAACTTTATAGTGGGAAAAAGAAGAAGGTTTCAGAAATGCCCTGAAAGGATGCTGTTGATATGGGGAAGCTATATGAGGATAACTAGAAGTGAAGCATCCTGTGTGATTGGTTTGAAGTGTATATTGGGCTTTCTCAGGTTGGTCCTAAGTTGGAAGCAGGACAAAAAAAAAAAGGGAAACTGTCAAGTCCTTGCCATTATGGGTTAATTGTTAGAGGGGTTTTCTTTGGCTTCCTAAACTGATTTCATAATTGTCTGATGTCCTAGAAGTCTGACTTATAGATAGCGGGTTGGCTTCCTGGGTCTGTTACTGTAGATAATTGGTTGGCTCACTGGGTTGGTTGCTGCCAATTGTGGGTCAGAGTTCTATTTCCATATATGGTATGACCATTGTCAATTTGTACATTCTGTCTTCAATTCCTAGGAAACATGTTTTTACTAGTTCATTCTTCTTAAAGAGCAGATCTGTTTTGTCTTATCCAGGTCACAAAAATTTTAGGTATCCTCCTGACCTACCAAGAAAAGTCAAAATTATTTAGTCTGACACATTCCAATATCAGGGTGTCTTCTCAGCCTTTATAGTCTGCTGTTCTCTTCCATGCTTCTTGCGCTGCAAGCAAATTGGGGTCCTTGCAACTGTGAAACATATCCATGCCTTCTTGCTTTTGTGCCTTCAAGTCAGCTCTTTTCCTTTTTGTGACCTTTTTCCACCCATTCCTCATCTCTGCCAATTCCCATTATGCTATTCCTAAATGCCAAGTCTAAATATGTTTTCCTCTTCTGAATATTCCATAAAATTTCACTTTAAATACTTTCTCATAGTTTAGCAGTAGGTAAGTATAATATGTATCCATTGCTTTTATCTGTGCCAGGGAAATTATCTAAACCTTGAAAGTTAATAATGCACCCATAGATACATTTCTTTTTTTTTTATCATGAGATTATAATCTTATATCTTTAATGAAAAATAATATTAGATGTTTTTTTCATAAGTAGTTAAGAGTATTTGGTTTGCCAAATAAACTGATTAAAATATGGAAATAAAATACGTTAACATACATCAGGTCACAAGAAATAATTTTTATTTTTAATGAAAAATATGGAGTACACAAATAAACCACAGTCTCAATGAAAAAGGCAAACACTACTCTTAAAGACCCATATTACCAGGTGACATTACTCAGCTATTGGTATCTTCATAAATCCCAAGCACATAATTTGGTCTGAAATAGCACTTGCAATGAACTTAATTGCTAATATCAACATAACAATTTCAAAATAAAGTTTTTTACAGATGTGAAAGGAAGTTCTTAAGCTACCAGAATAGAAACTAATTCACCTCCTAAGAAAGATAGTCAGTTGGCTTTAAGCTGTAAAAGATAAGAAAATAAACTGAGAGACTACATGACAGCTAATGATGTCACTTCTAGCTTTGAAGTCAACATATAACTATCAGAAAAAAAAATACTTGTGAAGCAGTTTTATTCTAAAGAAAAGCAGTTTCATGTAAATTACAGCAGCAATATATAAAAAAACAATGATGCATTATCCCCAGTAGGATTTATCTAAAGAATGGAAAGCTGTATTAACACTAAAAAATCCATCCGTGTAATTCACCCTATTAACAAGACAAAGAAAAATACCTTATGATCCTCCTAATAGTTGCCAAAAGGCATCTGAAAAACTTAAATACCTATTTCTGAAAACGACTTTGCACTGACAGGGAAGAGATGGAACTTCTTCAATGTGGTAAGGGGGCATTTTAAGATAAAACTATAGTTAATATTATACTTAATGGTGAAATATTGAACTCTTTCTTGATAAGATCAGAAGTAAGTCAAGGAGTCTCATTCTCACAACTTCTATTCAACATTGTACTAGAGATTTGTTTATGTGAAAAATCCTAAGGCATTGATAAACCCTTACTAGACCTAATATGTGGATTCAGCAAAGTCATAGGATGCAAGGTTAATTTGTAAAAAACAACTTTTAAAAATATGATAGCAGCAAACATTTCAAAACTAAATAAAATTTAAAAATCCATTTACAATACTTTCATGAGGTATACATTATTTAGAACTTTTTAATTTACAAACAATATGAGCATTTTGTCTTAGTGGTCTACATGCATGTTGTATTTTGGGCAGTATTTTATACATGGTCGAATTTAATACTGACAACTTTTGAGGTAGATGATTTTGTCTATATTACTCATCCAAATGACACAGCTAGAAAGAAACAGGAATGGAGTTAAACTCCAGGCTGAGCGACTCTAAGCCCATCTTGTTTTAACTGTATATATTATCTTGGGAAAAGATATATAAAGTATGACACTGGTCCACTAATGTTCTAATTAATCATTTTTCCATAGATGGCAATAGACTCAAAGTAGCTTTGGCAAAATGTATATATTTCAAAGTACTTTTATTCATTATAAATAAATGTTAGAGGATAAAAGGGAGACTGATTCACTTAGTGAAAAAGTAAAACAAAGCAAAAAAGAGGAAAATGGTAATAATTACTATAGAAATTTCAATATGCTTATTTTTGTTGATGTCTTGAAAAATTAAGAGTAACAATTCACATGAAATTACAATAAAACATTAAGAAATGTATGCATTAAAAAAAAATTGCTGTTCCGAGGAGGCGAAGATGGTGGAAGAGTAAGACGTGGAGATCATCTTCCTCCCCACAGATACATCAGAAATACATCTACACGTGGAAGAACTCCTACAGAACACCTACTGAACACTGGCAGAAGACTTCAGACCTCCCCAAAGGCAAGAAAGTCCCCACGTACCTGGGTAGGGCAAAAGAAAAGAGAATAAACAGAGACAAAAGAATAGGGATGGGACCTGCATGAGTGGGAGGGAGCTGTGAAGGAGGAAAGATTTCCACACACTAGAAGCCCCTTCGCGGGTGAAGACTGCGGGTGGCAGAGGGGGTGAGCTTTGGAGCCGGGGAGGAAAGCACAGAAACAAGGGTGCGGAGGGCAAAGCTGAGAGATTCCCGTACAGAGGATCGGTGCCGACCAGCACTCACCAGCCCGAGAGTCTTGTCTGCTCACCTGCCGGAGCAGGCGGGGCTGGGAGCTGAGGCTCGGGCTTCAGTCAGAGCGCAAGGAGAGGACTGCGATTGGCAGCGTGAACACAGCCTGCAGGGGGTTAGTGCACGACGGCTAGCTGGGAGGGAGTCCGGGGAAAAGTCTGGACCTGCCGAAGAGGCAAGAGACTTTTTCTTCCCTCTTTCTTCCCTGGTGCGCGAGGAGAGGGAATTAATAGCACTGCTTAAAGGGGCTCCAGAGATGGGCACGAGCCGCGGTTAAAAACGCGGACCCCAGAGATGGGCATGAGACGTTAAGGCTGCTGCTGCCACCACCAAGAATACAGAGTGCGAGCACAGGTCACTATCCACACCCCCCTTCCAGGGAGCCTGTGCAGCCCGCCACTGCCAGGGTCTCGGGATCCAGGGACAGCTTCCCCAGGAGAACGCAACACTGGCACGCCTCAGCCTGGTACAAAGTCACTATGGCCTCTGCCACTGCAGGCTCGCCCAACACTCCATACCCCTCTGTGCCCCTGGCCTGAGTGAGCCAGAGTCCCCGAAGCAGCTGCTCCTTTAACCCCGTCCTGTCTGAGTGAAGAACAGAGGGCCTCCGGCAACCTACACGCAGAGGCGGGGCCAAATCCAAAGCTGAGCCCTGGGAGCTGTGAGAACAAAGAAGAGAAAGAGAACTCTCTCCCAGCAGCCTCAGAAGCAGCGAATTAAAGCTTCACAATCAACTTGATATACCCTGCATCTGTGGAATACATGAATAGACAATGAATCATCCGAAATTGAGGAGGTGGACATTGAGAGCAAGATTTACGATTTTTTTCTCCTTTTCCTCTTTTTGTGAGTGTGTATGTGTATGCTTCTGCGTGAGATTTTGTCTCTATAGCTTTGCTTCCACCATTTGTCCTAGGGTTCTATCCATCGTTTTTTTTTTCTTTCTTAAGAATTATTTTTTATTTTAATAACTTTATTATATTTTATCTTTATTTTATTTTACTTTATCTTATTTCTTTTTTCTTCCTTCCCTCCTTCCTTCTTTCCTTCTTTCCTCCCTCCCTCCCTCCTTTCTTTCTTTCTTTCTTTCTCTCTCTCCCTCTTTCTTTCTTTCTTTCTTTCTTTCTTTTGTGCTACTTTTTCTCCCTTTTTTTCCTGAGCCATGTGGATGAAAGGCTCTCAGTGCTGCAAGGAGTAGTGCTGTGTCTCTGAGGTGGGAGAGCCAACTTCAGGACACTGGTCCACAAAAGACCTCCCAGCTCCACGTAATATCAAATGGAAAAAATCTCCCAGAGATCTCCATTTCAACAGCAGCACCCAGCTTCACACAACGACCAGCAAGCTTCAGTTCTGGACACCCTATGTCATACAACTAGCAAGACAGGAACACAACCCCACGTATTAACAGAGAGGCTGTCTAAATTCATAATAAGTCCACAGACACCCCAAAACACACCACCAGATGTGGACCTGCCCACCAGACAGACAAGATCCAGCCTCGTCCACCAGAACACAGGCACTAGTCTCCTCCACCAGGAAGCCTACACAACCCACTGAACCAACTTTAGCCACAGGGGACAGACACCAAAAACAATGGGAACTACGAATGTGCAGCCTGCAAAAAGGAGACCCCAAACTCAGTAAGTTAATCAAAATGAGAAGACAGAAAAACACATAGCAGATTAAGGAGCAAGGCAAAAACCCATGAGACCTAACAAATGAAGAGGAAATAGGCAGTCTACCTGAAAAATAATTCAGAATAATGATAGTAAAGATGATCCAAAATCTGGGAAAAAGAATAGACAAAATGCAAGAAACATTTAACAAGGACCCAAAAAGGAAACAAGCAATGATGAACAACACAATAAATGAAATTACAAATACTCTAGAAGGGATCAATAGCAGAATAACTGAGGCAGAAGAACAGATAAGTGATCTGGAAGATAAAATAGTGGAAATAACTACTGCAGAGCAGAATAAAGAAAAAAGAATGAAAACAACTGAGGACAGTCTCAGAAACTTCAGGGACAATATTAAATGCACCAACATCCGAATTATAGGGGTTCCAGAAGAAGAAGAGATAAAGAAAGTGACTGAGAAAATATTTGAAGAGATTATAGTTGAAAATTTCCATAATATGGGAAAGGAAATAGTTAATCAAGTCCAGGAAGCACAGAGAGTCCCATATAGGATAAATCCAAGGAGAAATACACTAAGACACATATTAATCAAACTGTCAAAAATTAAATACAAAGAAAACATATTAAAAGCAGCAAGGGAAAAACAACAAATAACACACAAGGGAATCCCCATAAGGTTAACAGCTGATCTCTCAGCAGAAACTCTGCAAGCCAGAAGGGACTGACAGGAAATATTTAAAGTGATGAAGGAGAAAAATCTGCAACCAAGATTAATCTACTCAGCAAGGATCTCATTCAGATTTGATTGAGAAATTAAAAGCTTTACAGAAAAGCAAAAGCTGAGAGAGTTCAGCACCACCAAACCAGCTTTACAACAAATGCTAAAGGAACTTCTCTAGGCAAGAAACACAAGAGAAGGAAAGGACCGACAATAATGAACCCAAAACAATTAATAAAATTGGAATAGGAACATACATATCAATAATTACCTTAAATGTAAATGGGCTAAATGCTCCCACCAAAAGACATAGATCGGCTGAATGCATACAAAAACAAGACCCATATATATGCTGTCTACAAGAGAGCCAATTCCGACATGGGACACATACAGACTGAAAGTAAGGGGATGGCAAACGACATTCTATGTAAATGGAAACCAATAGAAAGTTGGAGTAGAAATTCTCAAATCAGACAAAATAAACTTTAAAATAAAGACTATTAGAAGAGAAAAAGAAGGACACTACATAATGATCAAGGGATCGATCCAAGAAGAAGATATAGCAATTGTAAATATTTATGCACCCAACATACGAGCACCTCAATACATAAGGCAAATACTATCATCCATAAAAGGGGAAATTAACAGTAACACACTCATAGTAGGGGACTTTAACACCCCACTTTCACCAGTGGACAGATCATCCAAAATGAAAATAAATAAGGAAACACGAGCTTTAAATGATACATTAAACAAGATGGACTTAATTGATATTTATAGGACATTCCACTCAAAAATAGCAGAATACACATTGTTCTCAAGTGCTCATGGAACATTCTCAAGGATGGATAATATCTTGTTTCACAAGTCAAAACTTGGTAAATTTAAGAAAATTGAAATTGTATCAAGTATCTTTTCTGACCACAGTGTTATGAGACTAGATATCAATTACAGGAAAAGATCTGTAAAAAATACAAACACACTGAGGCTGAATAAAACACTACTTAATAACGAAGTGATCAGTGAAGAAATCAAAGAGGAAATAAAAAAATACTTAGAAACAAATGACAATGGAGACACGACGACCCAAAACCTATGGGATGCAACAAAAGCAGTTCTAAGAGGGAAGTTTATTGCAATACAATCGTACATTAAGAAACAGGAAACATCTTGAATAAACAACTGAACTTTGCACCTAAAGCAATTAGAGAATGAAGAACAAAAAACCCACAATGATAGCAGAAGGAGAGAAATCATAAAGATCAGATCAGAAATAAATGAAAAAGCAATGAAGGAAACAATAGCAAAGATCAATAAAACTAAAAGCTGGTTCTTTGAGAAGATAAAGAAAATTGATAAACCATTAGCCAGACTCATCAAGAAAAATAGGGAGAAGACTCAAATCAATAGAATTAGAAATGAAAAAGGAGAAGTAACAACTGACACTGCAGAAATACAAAAGATTATGAGAGGTTACTACAAGCAACTCTATGCCAATAAAATGGACAACCTGGAAGAAATGGACAAATTCTTAGAAAAGCACAACCTGCCAAGACTGAATCAGGAAGAAGTAGAAAATATGAACAGACCAATCACAAGCACTGAAATTGAAACTGTGATTAAAAATCTTCCAAAAAACAAAAGTCCATGACCAGGTGGCTTCACAGGCGAATTCTATCAAACATTTAGAGAAGAGATGACACCTATCCTTCTAAACTCTTCCATAATATAGCAGAGAGAGGAAAACTCCAAAACTCATTTTACGAGGCCACCAAAACCCTGATATGAAAACCAGACAAGGATGTCACAGAGAAAGAAAACTACAGGCCAATATCACTGCTGAACATAGATGCAAAAATCCTCAACAAAATACTAGCAAACAGAATCCAGCAGCACATTAAAAGGATCATACACCATGATCAAGTGGGGTTTATTCCAGGAATGCAAGGATTCTTCAATATATGCAAATCAGTCAACGTGATACACCATATTAACAAATTGAAGGAGAAAAACCGTATGATCATCTCAATAGATGCAGAGAAAGCTTTTGACAAAATTCAACACCAATTTTTGATAAAAACTCTGCAGAAAGTAGGCATAGAGGGAACTTTCCTCAACATAATTAAGGCCATATATGACAAACCCACAGCCAACGTCATCCTCAATAGTGAAAAACTGAAAGCATTTCCACTAAGATCAGGAACAAGACAAGGTTGCCCACTCTCACCACTCTTATTCAACATAGTTTTGGAAGTTTTAGCCACTGCAATCAGAGAAGAAAAGGAAATAAATGTAATCCAAATCCAAAAAGAAGTAAACCTGTCACTGTTTGCAGATGACATGATATTATACATAGAGAATCCTAGAGATGCTACCAGAAAACTACTAGAGCTAATCAATGAATTTGGTAATGTAGAAGGATACAAAGTTAATGCACAGAAATCTCTGGCCTTCCTGTACACTAATGAAGAAAAATCTGAAAGTGAAATCTCGAAAAATCTCCCATTTATCCTTGCAACAAAAAGAATAAAATATCTAGGAATAAGCCTATCTACAGAGACAAAAGACGTGTATGCAGAAAATTACAAGACACTGATGAAAGAAATTAAAGATGATACAAATAGATGGGGAGATATACCATGTTCTTGGATTGGAAGAATCAACATTGTGAAAATGACTCTACTACCCAAAGCAATCTACAGATCCAATGCAATCCCTATCAAACTACCACTGGAATTTTGCACAGAACTAGAACAAAAAAAAATCACAATTTGTATAGAAACACAAAAGACCCCGAATAGCCAAAGCAATCTTGAGAACGAAAGACGGAGCTGGAGGAGTCAGGCTCCCTGACCTCAGACTATATTCCCAAGCTACAGTAATCAAGACAGTATGGTACTGGCATAAAAACATAAAGATAGATCAATGGAACAGGATAGAAAGCCCAGAGATAAACCCACACACATATGGTCACCTTATCTTTGATAAAGGAGGCAAGAATATACAATGGAGAAAAGACAGCCTCTTCAATAAGTGGTGCTGGGAAAACTGGACTGGTACATATAAAAGTATGATATTAGATCACTCCCTAACACCATACAGAAAAATAAGTTCAAAATGGATTAAAGACCTAAAGGTAAGACCAGAAACTATCAAACTCTTAGAGGAAAACATAAGTAGAATACTCTATGACATGAATCACAGCAAGATCCTTTTTGACCCACCTCCTAGATAAGTGGAAATAAAAACAAAAATAAACAAATGGGACCTAATGAAACTTCAAAGCTTTTGCACAGCAAAGGAAACCATAAACAAGACCAAAAGACAACCCTCAGAATGGGAGAAAATATTTGCAAATGAGACAACTGACAAAGGATTAATCTCCAAAATTTATAAGCAGCTCATGCAACTCAATAACAAAAAGCAATAAACCCAATCCAAAAATTTGCAGAACTCCCACATAGACATTTCTCCAAAGAAGATATACAGTGTGTCAACAAATACATGAAAGAATGCTCAACTTCATTAATCATTAGACAAATGCAAATCAAAACTACAATGAGATATCATCTCACACCAGTCAGAATGACCTCCTTCAAAAAATCTAGAAACAATAAATGCTTGAGAGGGTGTGGAAAAAAGGGAACACTCTTGCACTGCTGGTGGGAATGTGAACTGATACAGCCACTATGGAGAACAGTATGGAGGTTCCTTTAAATACTAGAAAAAAAACTACCATATGACCCAACAATCCCACTACTGGGCATATACTCTGAGAAAACCATAATTCAAAGAGTCATGTACCAAAATGTTCATTGCAGCTGTATCTACAATAGCCCGGAGATGGAAGCAACCTTAGTGTCGATCATTGGATGAATGGATAAAGAAGATGTGGCACATATATACAATGGAATATTACTCAGCCATAAAAAGAAACAAAATTGAGCTATTTTTAATGAGGTGAATGGACTTAGAGTCTGTCATACAGAGTGAAGTAAGTCAGAATGAGAAAGACAAGTACTGTATGCTAACACATATATATGGAATTTAAGAAAAATTAAATGTCATGAATGACCTAGGGGTAAGACATGAATAAAGACACAGACCTACTAGAGAATGGACTTGAGTATATGGGGAGGGGAAAGAGTAAGCTATGACAAAGCGAGAGAGTGGCATGGACACTACCAAACGTAAAATAGATAGCTAGTGGGAAGCAGCTGTATCGCACAGGGAGATCAGCTCGGTGCTTTGTGACCACCTATAGGGGTGGGATAGGGAGGGTGGGAGGGAGAGAAATGCAAGAGGGAAGAGATGGGAACATAGGTATATGTATAACTGATTCACTTTGTTATAAAGCAGAAACTAACACACCAATTTAGAGCAAATATAATCCAATAAAGATGTAAAAAAAAAATGCTGTCTCAGCAATCCTTGGCAGTCCTAACTATTTCTTTGGTGACTTGCTGGAAGGACTCATATGGCTTAACATAAAGTTATACTCATCTCTAAGATTTATTACAGCAAAGAATACAGGACAAGAGTAGCAGGAAATAAGAGAAGGCTAGAAATGTCAATTATAGATCTCTTGTCCTTTAGCATGTATTGCACAAACATCATTTTTCTTCAGTTGTGAACTGCAGGGACATGTAAGAGATATACTTGCCCAAGAAAGACATTAAGGCAGTTGGTCACAAACCTACCATATGACCAGAGATGGTGCAGCACCCAAGTCAGGCAACAGGTGCTTATCATGAATCTTAGTGTTTCCTTTCAGCATGCTGACAACATCTTTCATTTTGACCCACTCCTTGTCAGTATATAGAATAACATCACTATCCAGTGATGTGAGCATTCCCATTTTCTAGTTCTCAAAGTTTGACAGTCATCACCACAGCTATAGCATAGGCAAGAACTGAATGAAACAGGCCTGCTACATTGATTCTTTCATTGAGATTACATAAAATCATTCACAGAAGAATGTTGATAGAATTTTTTGTTGGAATTCTGATAAATACTTTTATTGAAAGGGAAGAAAGTGTCAGCACAGGACAGATCAGGTTAATAGACCAGCCTGTCCAATATACTAAGGTCATTGGAAAACCTTAATGTGGTTTCAATGAATCAGCAACATCACAAGCAAAAACTAAACTCCCATCTACAATAGACCTATTCCTACTAGGCATCAAGCTTCAGGGATGCAGGCTGAGGTCATGAGCAGAGCACAGCGTAGGATCTGAGTTCCTTGTGCATTATTGGGTAGCTTCTTAACATTGATAGATAGATAGATAAACCATACGAGTCACCTTTTGAATTCTTGATAAAAATAAATGTGTAATAGATGGGTGTCTCATAAGCATTAAAAGAGTTTATACCTACATCTGATGCATCCTTATATACCCCACTCTAACTCAATACGCACAACATATATTTGCTAAATTGATGCATTCTGAGAAAATTAATAGATTGATATGCATAAAATACATGTTTTTTCAAAAATACGTTTGATCTGTACATGAAAATGTAAACATCCTTTAAAATCTTTCCTATTATTACCAAAAGTGGCATCCATTATATGTTCTATAAATAGACATTTAGTTCACACTGTAGGAAGTGCCAAAATCAAAACATTGCCATTTGGGGAAAAGAAAAAAAGTTCCACTGCAGATTTTATTTAATGAGCAACAGCTGCAGAGAACGGAATCTCCTACAACTGCATCCAAGCAAAGAGTGAAAGATTGAAGGTGAAACTCTGAGACCACATGAACAATTTGCTGCTAAAAACAAAACTAAGGTGAAAACACAGAATGTTATATTTAACATAATGAAAGAAATTTTTAAAGGAAACATGTTATTACACTTGTTATTTACTTACTAGTGTATATGAATTTAGCACTAGAGAAATATAATCAATCTAAGTTGTTTGCTTGAGTTAAATTGATTTTATTCATTAGTTATGGTCCAGTGAGCGACGATGATATTATTTCATATTAAATGTAATTACATGTATAAGAAAAATAGCTAACTCTTATTTCAAATAATTTATATACTTTGGTAAGTAAAGATAGCATAAAATGTTGAGGAAACAAAATAAAGAAAACCAACAAAGTAAAATTTTTAAACGTACTTCATGAAGGATATAAATATAATGAGATGAAAAATATAAAGAACTCAGAATATGTTGATTGGAAGCAATTATATAACACAAAGTACAATATCACATTGGTCAAAATTCATTAATTTATGTGATAAATATTCATTTAGCACCTAATATGAGCAAGGCTTTATGTTAGATTATTTGAAATATGCAAAGATGGATGTCATAGTCCCTGTTCTCAAAGAGTTTCCACTATATTAGGTAAATAAGATAAATATATGAAATTGTAATATGTGGTATATATAACAATACAAGAGAGATTAACAAAGACCCATAGGGTTTTAGAAAAGAAATGGGGTGGTTTCTACAGATATAATGAAAAATTTTATGAAGGTGGTAACATTGGAGCAGGATCTTAGAGGGTGAACAAATTCATTCATTTCACAGATATTTCTGGAATATCAATTTTGCATAAGATAAATAAAACTAAATTTTTGTAATCTCTGAGCTCATGATCTATCAGTAAAAAATTAAGCAAATTGCCCAAGGTCATTGAACTCCTGAGAACAGAACAAAGATTTGAGTCCAGTTAGCCTTGATTCCAGAGCACCTACTTTTAATTATCTCTAACAAAATATTTGCTAAGAGTAGAGAGACAGCATATGAGAACACAGAAACTGGAGAAAATAGTTCTGCTTGTTATTTAACTTACCTATTTTATTAAAAACAAGGATGTCAATGAAAAAATTGGTACAAGACAAATGTTAATATTCAGGAATATTTTTAAAACATATATTGAGAGGTAACTTTCTAATTTTGAACATGGAAATATGTTTTCTGACTGCATAATATGATGAACTGATCTCACGTAGCTTTTGGCATGGTTGTATGGAAGAAAGACCAGTGGACCATCAAGAGAATTCTCAGGGAAACCCATATTGAGGATATTAGCAGAGGTGGAGGACCCAAAAACAGAGAATGAGAACCAATAGCTCAGAGGTAGAAACAACACCAGGGTAATACTTACAGAAAGGACAGTGAGCAGTGAAAAATGCTGCATGTTTTAGTGAGTGGGGAGCAGAAAACTATTTGATTTGGAGTTTAGGTGATTACTGATAGTTTTGGTGAAAGCACGTTTAGTAAGAAGGCAAAATTGGATAGATTTTTTTTTTTATTATCTACTACTGCATAACAAACTACCCTAAACTTAGTAGCTTAAATATATCATTTTGTTTTTCTCACGATCTTATGGGTCAGAAATTAAGGAAAGACTTAATGGAGGTAGTTGTCTCGGATTTACCCAAAGGGCATCAGCTGGGCTGCGTGAGTCAAGAGGATCTTCTTCTAAGATTGTTTCTTCTTTCACATACCTGTTGCCTCATGTTCTTTGATCTCTCTCTCTCTCTTTCTCTCTCTGCTAGTGATCCCAGGGTAACTATGCTTCTTATACAGAGGCATGCTACCAGAACTTAGAAAGCAGAAGCTGAGGCCAATTAAGGACTATGCCTAGAATTGGTACATTCATTTCTGCCATACTCTATTTCTCAAAGCTGTCAAAAATCAGGCTGTTTATATAGCCAAATATACTGTGTGGCAATATAGAATTCACTGTTTGGTGGAGGATTTACAAGGTCACATTGCAGAATATCATATACCATGTTGAGGACATCTTTAGAAAATACAGTTTACCAGTAGAGTTAAGGAAATGCTAAGTGAGAGAAGACTATTAGGAATGCCGAGGAGTGTTCCATATGTTTGGTAAACACTGAGTAGCTTATAGTAGTTGCAACGGAGGATATGGTTAAGAAACTGGTGAGGTATTAGACAGAACTCATATCATGAGACCAGAGCTTTGAGAGAAGCCCAAGATTTGTTTGATTTCATTGGTTACAGTTATTTTCAGTAGTGGAGAAACATAATCAGAATTTTAGCTTATCATACTTGAGATTTTTTTTTTTCCATTTGACAGATTACTCACTCAAATCAATAAAAACTGTATGAAAAGATTGGAAGCAGAGGCCAGTAAGGAGGCTATTGTGGTAATCCACATGAGGTAGTTTGAATTAATATTTAAGCTATAGTAATAAGGAAGAGGGAACAGATTCAGTGGATGATGCAGATGTAGAGACTTATGAAGGCCAAAGAAACTATCAGTGAAATGTTTCTGGGTCTAGTCAAGACTGAAGAGATTGTTATACATTTTCCTCAGTAATCAACTGGAAAGATATTTTGGAAGATTTTCAAAAGACTTCATTTAGGTTTACATAAGCTCCATGGCAATTGCTAAAAGTCAACATCCTCCACAAGCAAAATTTTCCTAAAATATTGAGCACCAGAAGAGGGTCACAGTTAGGAGGTGGTGGGATCATCTTTGCAGGGAGAAGGCCCTAAGTATCCCCAGGGCAGAGCAGGCAAGGCCTCCCTTCAGGGCTTTCTTTAGATCTACTGACTGACTCTCCTGATGGTGGAAGGGAAGTTGGGTAAGAGAAGACGGGGCCTCTGTGGAAGCCATGGTACAGGATATATGACTTCATAAAGTCCCTTATAATCATCATTTATTTTTATAATTTTGTTTCTTCTTAGCACCTGCCATTATATTTTCCCTACAATATAACAAATAAATATGTAGAGAAAACTCATAAAAATAAGGGGGCAGGCAATGATCAGATCCTTATCAAGTAAAATCTTACTCCAAACACTCTTATGCATAATATAAATATTTAATTACAGTATTTATGTAATCATTTGTCAGTTTTATTTCATCCATTAGGTGGTTTACAATTATGTGTCTTTCTAGTCTTCTACATTTCAACTGATGTCAACATTACTGATCAATATAAAATAATAAAACCTTAGGTTTCTATGGAATTTATAAAACTTTATATATACAGATATAAATATATAATATAAAATATGATATATTAATAGAATATTAGACATTATACATTATTTTAACACACATAAAATATATCTTATATAACATATAATAATACAATAATGTTAATACTGTTTATGTTATATTGTATATATTAATAAATTATACTATATTATATTAAATAATTAAAGTTTATTAATTATATATAATATTAATATATTATTATATTATTTTAGCATATATTAATATAAGATATAGTATATATTAATATAAATGTTATGTATTACATATGTATATATATACACATACATACAAAATTTTTTATCTTACCAGTGGCTGGCAGGATGCTTGACACATAGTAGATACTCAATATATTTTGGTGAATGAATAAGTGAATGTATGTTCAAATAACTTTAGTTTCAGAGAAAGTTCTAGTTAATTCTGTATGTTAATACAAACATCAATTCTACAACTATATTTGGAGACCCTCATCTGTTAATACAGAGAATGGCAACAAGAGAAGTGTGTAAAAGAGGGTGATTGATTAACAACCTGACATCAACCTTCAAGGTTAGTGGGTCCCCACAGTTTCCTGCTTACCTCTACCACTCCCAACGGCTGAAACAGCCACCACCCCACAAAATATCTCTAACTTGTACTTTCCCACAAAATATCTCTAACTTGTACTTTCCCACAAAATATCTCTAACTTGTACTTTAAAATTGGAACTCCTCTTGGAGTAATAAGTCTCCAAGTTGGCTGCCTACTTTATAAAAATGTATTGTTGTCTTTTTCAATTTGTTTTAAATTTACATCTGTTGTTTCAGAGGCAAAAGGTGATATGGAGGCTCCTTTTGAGATTACTGTAAAATGATGTAACACTATTGCAATTTTGTTCCTTTGACTTCAATCATTTTCAAAAGTACAGATGAGGGGTAGACCTTCAAGATAGCAAAGGAGTAAGAAGTGGAGATCAACTTCCTCACTACAAATACATCAAAAATACATCTACGTGTGGAACACCTCTTACAGAACACCTACTGAACGCTGGCAGAAGACCTCAGACTTCCCAAAAGGCAAGAAAACCTCCACGTACCTGGGTAGGGCAAAATAAAAAAGACAAAAGAATAAAGATGGAACCTGCACCTCTGGGATGGGGCTGTGAAGGAGGAAATGTTTCCACACATTAGAAATCGCCTTCACTGGTAGGGAACGTGGGTGGACAGGGGGGAAGCTTCAGAGCCATGGAGAGTGCAGCAACAGGGGTGAAGAGGACAAAGCAGAGAGATTCCCACACAGAGGATCAGTGCTGACCAGCACTCTCCAGCCTGAGAGGCTTGTCTCTCACCTGTCAGGGTGTGTGGGGGCTGGGAGCTGAGACTCAGGCTTCAGAGTTAAGATCCCAGGGAGAGGACTGGGGTTGACAGCATGAAGACAACTGAAGGGGCTACTGCACCACAGCTAGCCAGGAAGGAATCTGGGGGAAAGTCTGGAACTGCAAAAGAGGCAAGAGAATGTTGTTTTGGAGTGCGTGAGGAGAGGGGATTCCTTCCCCCTGTGCCCACAGAAGCCAGAGCACTGCCTAAGCTAGCTCCAGAGATGGGCACGAGCCATGGCTATCAGCTTGGACCCCAGAGATGGGCATGAAATGCTAAGGTTGCTACTGCTGCCACAAAGAATCCTGTGTGAAAGCACAGGTCACTATCCACACTGCCCCCCAAGGAGCCTGTGCAGCCCGCCATGCCAGGGTCCCATGATCCAGGAAAAACTACCCTGGGAGAACACAAGGCATGACTCAGGCTGTTGCAACATCATGCTGGCTTCTGTCACCACAGGCTCACCCTGCATTCCAATTATGACTATTGTACCCCTCCTTCCCCCTGACCTGAGTGAGCAAGATCACCCTAATCAGCTGGTGCTTTCACCTTCTCCTCTATGGGCAGGGAACAGATGCATGAGCGTGACCTACATGGATAGGTGGGGCCAAAACCAAAGCTGAAGCACAGGAGATGTGTGAACAAAGAAGAGAAAGGAAAATTTCTCTGTGCAGCCTCAGGAACAGTGGATTTAATCCCCACAATTAACCTGAGGTACTCTGCATTTGTGGAATACTGGAATAGATAATGAATGTTCTCAAAATTGAGGTGATGGGCTTGGGAAGCAACTGTAGACTTGGGGTTTGCTGTCTGCGACTGATTTGCTCTTGATTTTTATGGTTACCTTAGTTTACAATTTAGTGCTTGTTATCATTTATGGATGAGTTTATTGGTTTTATTGCTTTTTTCTTTTTTTATTTTGATAATTATCTTAAATTATATTTTTATTTAATTAAAAAAATATTCTTCTTTCTTTTTATCTCCCTTTTATTCTGAGCAGTGTGACTGACAGGGTCTTGGTGCTCCAGCCAGGAGTCAGGCCTGAGCCCTTCAGGTGGGAGAGTTGAGTTCAGGACATTTGACCACCAGAGACCTCCTGGCCCCAAGTAATATCAATCAGTGAGAGGTCTCTCAGAGATCTACACCTCAACGTTAAGACCCAGGTAAACCTGATGACCAGCAAGGTCCAGTGGTGGATGTCCTATGCCAAACAACTAGAAAGACAGGAACACAAACCCACCCATTAAAAGAGAGCATGCCTAAAATAATACTAAGTTCACAGACACACCAAAAGACACCACCGGACATGGCCCTGCCCACCAGAAAGAAAAGATGCAGCCCCACACAAAAGAACACAGGAAGCAGTCACCTCCATAAGGAAGCCTACAAAGCCACTGAACCAACCTCACCACTGGGGGCAGACATCGAGAACAATGGGTACTATGAACCTGCAGCCTGTGAAAAGGAGACCCCAAACACAGTAAGTTAAACAAAATGTAAAGACAGAAAAATATGCAACAGATGAAGGAGCAAGGTAAAATCCCACCAGAACAAACAAATGAAGAAGAAATATGCAGTCTACCTGAAAAGAGTTTAGAGTAGTGATAGTAAATATGATACAAAATCTCTGAAATAGAATGGAGAAAATACAAGAAATATTTAACAAGGACCTAGAACTAAAGAGAAAACAAACAATGAAGAACAACACAATAAATGAAATTAAAAATTCTCTAGAAGGAATCAAAAGCAGAAGAGCTGAGGCAGAAGAATGGATAAGTGACCTGGAAGATAAAATAGTGGAAATAATTACCACAGAGCAGAATAAAGAAAATAGAATGAAAACAATTGAGGACAGCTTCAGAGACCTCTGGGACATTAAACTCACCAAAATTCAAATTATAGGAGTCCAAGAAGAAAAAGAGAAAAAGAAAGGGACTGAGAAAATATTTGAAGAGATTATAGTTGAAAACCTCCCTAACATAGGAAAGGAAGTAGTCAATCAAGTCCAGGAAACACAGAGAGTCCCATACAGAATAAATCCAAGGAGAAATATGCCGAGACACTTATTAATCAAAGTATCAAAAATTAAATACAAAGAAAAAAATATTAAAAGCAGCAAGGGAAAACCAACACATAACATACAAGGAAATCCCCATAATGTTAACAGCTGAACATTTGGCAGAAACTCTACAAGACAGAAGGGAGTGGCAGGACATATTTAAAGTGATGTAAGGGAAAAACATAGAACCAAGATTACTCTAACCAACAAGGATCTCATACAGATTCGATGGAGAAATTAAAACCTTGACAGACAAGCAAAAGTTAAGAGAATTTGGTGCCACAAAACCAGCTTTCCAACAAATGCAAAAGGAACTTCTCTAGGCAGGAAACACAAGAGAAGGAAAAGACCTACAAAACCAGACTGCAAACAATTAGGAAAATAGTAATAGGAACATACATATCGGTAATTACCTTAAATGTAAATGGATTAAGTGTTCCATCCAAAAGACAGAGAATGGCTGAATGGATACAGAAACAAGACCCATATATATGCTGTTTAAAAGAGATCAACTTCAGACCTAGGGACACAAAAAACTAAAAGTGAGGGGATGGAAAAAGATACTCCCTGAAAATGGAAATGAAAAGAAAGCTGGAGTACCAATTATCATATCAGACAAAATAGAGTTGAAAATTAAGACTATTACAAGAGACAAAGAAGGACACTACATAATGATCAAGGGATCAATCCAAGAAGAAGATATAAACATTGTAAATATTTATACACCTAACATAGGGGCACCTTAATACATAAGGCAACAGCTAATGGCCATAAAAGGGGAAGTCGACAGTAACGAAAAAATAGTAGGGGACTTTAACACCCCACTTTCAACAAGAGACAGATCATCTAAAATGAAAATAAATAAGAAAACACAAGCTTTAAATGATACATTAAACAAGATGGACTTATTTGATATTTATTGGCATTCCATCCAAAAACAACGGAATACACTTTCTTTTCAAGTGCTCATGGAACATTCTTCAGGATAGATCATATCTTGGGTCACAAATTAAGCCTTCATAAATTTAAGGAAATTGAAATTGTATCAAGTATCTATACCAAACAAAATGCTATGTGACTAGATATCAATTAAAGGGGAAAAAAAGGACTGTAAAAATGCAAACCCATAGAGGCTAAACAATATGCTACTAAATAACCAAGAGATCACTGAAGAAATCAAAGGGGAAATAAAAAAATACCTAGAAAAAATGACAATGAAAACATGATGAACAAAACTTATGGGATGCAGGAAAAGCAGTTGTAAGAGGGAAGTTTATAGCAATACAATCCTACCTCAAGAAAGAAGTAAGATCTCAAATAAACAATATAACCATACACCTAAAGCAATTAGAGGAAGAAGAACAAAAAAAGACCCCCAAAGTTAGCAGAAGGAAAGAAATCATCAATATCAGACCAGGAATAAATGAAAAAAAATTAACAAAAAAATACCAAAGATCAATAAACTAAAAGGTGGATCTTTGAGAAGATAAACAAAAATGATAAACCATTAGTCAGACTCATCAGGACAAAAAGGAGGAAGACTCAAATCAACAGAAATAGAAATGAAAAAGGAGAAGTAATAACTGACACTGAAGAAATACAAAGGATCATGAGAGATGAGCAAAAGCAACTATATGCCAGTAGAATGGACAACCTGGAAGAAATAGACAAATACTTAGAAAACCACAACCTTCAGAGATTGAACCAGAAAGAAATAGATAATATAAACAGGCCAATCACAAGCACTGCAATTAAGACTGTGGTTAAAAATCTTCCAACAAACAAAAGCCCAGGACTACCTGGCTTCACAGGCAAATTCTATAAAACATTTAGAAAAGAGATAACATATATCCTTCTCAAGCTCTTCCAAAATATAGCAGAAGGAGGAACACTCCAAACTCATTCTACGAGGCCACCATCACCCTGAAAAAAAAGAAAAAAAAAACAGACAAAGATGTCACCACCATCACCCTGATAACAAAACCAGACAAAGATGTCACAAAAAAAAGAAAACCAATATCGCTGGTGAACATAGCTGCAAAAATCCTCAACAAACTACTAGCAAAGAGAATCCAGAAGCACATTAAAAGGATCATACACCATGATCAAGTGGGGTTTATCTCAGGAATGCAAGGATTCTTCAGTATATGCAAATCAATCAATGTGATACACCATATTAACAAACTGAAGGATAAAACCATATGATAATCTCAATAGATGTAGAAAAAGCTTTTGACAAAATTCAACACCCATTTATGATAAAAACTCTCTAGAAAGTAGGCATAGAGGGAACCCACCTCAACATAATAAAAGCCATATATGAAAAACCCACAGCTAATACCATTCACAATGGTGAAAAAAGGAAATCATTTCTTCTAAGATCAGGAACAAGACAAGGTTGCCCAGTCTCACCACTATTATTCAACATAGTTTCGGAAGTTAGAGCCACAGCAATCAGAGAAGAAAAAGAAATAAAAGGAATCCAAAATGGAAAAGAAGAAGTAAAATTGTCACTGTTTGCAGATGACATGATACTATACATAAAGAATCCTAAAGACACTACCAGAAAACTACTAGAGGTAATCAATGAATTTGGTAAAATAGCAGGATACAAAATTAATCCACAGAAATCTCTTGCATTCCTATACACTAATGACAAAATATCTGAAAGAGAAATTAAGGAAACATTCTCATTTACCACTGCAACAAAAATAATAAGATCCTAGGAATAAACATCGCTAAGGAGACAAAAGACCTGTATTCAGAAAACTGTAAGACACTGATGAAAGAAATTAAAGATGACACAAATAGATGGAGAGATATACCATGTTCATGGATTTGAAGAATCAACATTGTGAAAATGACTATACTACCCAAAGCAATCCATGGATTCAATGCAATCCCTATCAAGCTACCAATGGCATTTTTCACAGAACTAGAACAAAAAATTTCACAGTTTGTATGGAAACACAAAAGACCCCAAATAGCTAAAGCAATCTTGAGATAGAAAACGGAGTTGGAGGAATCAGGCTCCCTGACTTCAGACTAAACTACAAAGCTACAGAAATCAAGACAGTGTGGTACTGGCACAAAAACAGAAAGATAGATCAATGGAACAGGATAGAAAGCCTGGAGTTTAACCCACACACATATGATCACCCTATCTTTCATAAAGGAGCAAAGAATATTCAGTGAAGAAAAGGCAACCACTTCAATAAGTGGCACTGGGAAAACTGGACAGCTACATGTAAAAGAATGAAATTAGAACACTGCTTAACATAATACATAAAAATAAAGTCAAAATAGGGGCCCTGAATCAAGATGGTGGAGTAGAAGGACGTGTTCTCACTCCCTCTTGTGAACACCAGAATCACAACTAACTACAGGACATTCATTGACAGGAAGACACTGGAGCTCACAAAAAAGATACCCCACATCCAAAGACAAAGAGAAGCCACAATGAGATGGTAGGAGGGGCACAATCACAGTAAAATCAAATCCCATAACTACTGAGTGGGTGACTCACAGACTGGAGAACACTTATACCACAGAAGTCCATCCAGTGGAGTGAAGGTTCTGAGCCACACATCAGTCTTCCCAACATCAGGGTCCGGCAATGGGAGGAGGAATTCCTGGAGAATAAGACTTGAAACCTAGTGAGATTTGATTGCAGGACTTTGACAGGACAGGGGGAAACAGAGACTCCACTCTTGGAGGGCACACACAAAGTAATGGGTGCATTAGGACACATGGGAAGGAACAGTGACCCCACAGGAGACAGAATGAGACCTATCTGCTAGTGTTGGAGGGTATCCTGTAGAGGAAGGAGAGTGGCTCTGGCTCACTGTGAAGACAAGGACACTGGCAGCAGAATTTCTAGGAAGTACTCCTTGGCATGAGCCCTCCCAGAATCTGTCATTAGCCCCAAAAAAGAGCCCAAGTAGGCTCCAGTATTGGGTTTCCTCAGGACAAAAAACCAACAAGGAGGGAACCCAGCCCCACTCATCAGCAGTCAAGTGGATTAAAGTTTTGCTGAGCCCTGCCCCCCAGAGCAACAGACAGCTCTACTCACCACCAGTCCATCCCATCAGGAAACTTGCACAAGCCTCTTAGATAGACTCATGCACCAGAGGGCAGACAGCAGAAGCAAGAAGCACTACAATCCTGTAGCCTGTGGAACAAAAACCACATTCACAGAAAGATAGACAAGATGAAAAGAGGGCTATGTACCAGATGAAGGAACAAGATAAAACCCCAAAAATACAAAAAAATGAAGTGGAGATAGGCAACCTTCTAGAAAAATAATTCAGAATAATGATAGTGAAGATGATCCAGGACCTTGGAAACAGAATGGAGACAAAGATCGAGAAGATGCAAGACATGTATAAGAAAGATCTAGAAGAATTAAAGAACACATAAACAGAGAAGAACAATACAAACTGAAATGAAAACTACACTAGAAGGAATCAATAATAGAATAACGGAGGCAGAGGAACAAGTAAGTGACCTGGAAGACAGAAAGGTGGAATTCACTGCTGCAGAATAGAATAAAGAAAAAAGAATTAAAAGAAATGAAGACAGCCTAAAAGACCTGTGGGACAACATGAAATGCAACAACATTCACATTATAGGGATCCCAGAAGGAGAAGACAGAGAGAAAGGGCCAGAGAAAATATTGGAAGAGATTATAGTTGAAAACTTCCCTAACATGGGAAAGGAAATAGCCACCAAAATCCAGGAAGAGCAGTGAGTCCCATACAGGATAAACCCAAGGAAAAACAGGTCGAGACACATAGTAACCAAATTGGCAAAAATTAAAGAGAAAGGAAAATTATTGAAAGCAACAAGGGAAAAATGACAAATAACATACAAGGGAACGCTCATAAGGTTAACAGCGGAGTTCTCAGCAGAAACTCTACAAGCCAGAAGAGAGTGGCATGATATATTTAAAATGATGAAAGGGAAGAACCTACAACAAGATTACTCTACCCAGCAAGGATCTCATTCAGATTCGATGGAGAAATCAAAAGCTTTACAGACAAGCAAAAGCTAAGAGAATTCAGCACCACCATACCAGCTCTACAACAAACACTAAAGGAACTTCTCCAAGGGGGAAACACAAGAGAAGAAAAGGACCTACACAAACAAACCCAAAACAATTAAGAAAATGGTCACAGGAACATGCATATCGATAATTACCTTAAACATGAATGGATTAAATGCTCCAACCAAAAGACACAAGCCTGCTGAATGGATACAAAAACAAGACCCATATATATGCTGTCTACAAGAGACCCAGTTCAGACCTAGTGACACATACAGACTGAAAATGAGGGGATGGAAAAAGATACTCCATACAAATGAAAAATCAAAAGAAAGCTGGAGTAGCAATACTCATATCAGATAAAATAGACTTTAAAATAAAGAATGTTATAAGGGACAAGGAACGACTCTACATAATGATCAAAAGGATCAATCCAAGAAGAAGATATAACAATTATAAATCTTTATGAACCCAACATAGGAGCACCTCAATACACAATGCAACTGCTCACAGCTATAAAATAGGAAATCGACAGTAACACAATAATAGTGGGGGACTATAACATCTCACACCAATGGACAGATCATCCAAAATGAAAATAAATAAGGAAACACAAGCTTTAAATGACACAATAGAGCAAAGAGATTAAATTGATATTTATAAGACATTCCATCCAAAAACTGCAGATTACACTTTCTTCTCAAGTGCACACGGAACATTCTCCAGGTTAGATCACATCTTGGGTCAAAAATCAAGCCTCAGTATATTTAAGAAAATTGAAATAATATCAAGCATCTTTTCTGACCACAATGCTATGAGATTAGAAATGAATTACAGGGAAAAGAAACGTAAAAAACACCAACACATGGAGGCTAAACAATACGTTACTAAATAATCAAGAGATCACTGAAGAAATCAAAGAGGAAATCAAAAAATATCTAGAGACAAATGGCAATGAAAACACGATGATCCAAAACCTATGGGACACAGCAAAAGCAGTTCTAAGAGGGAAGTTTATAGCTACAAGCCTACCTCAAGAAACAAGAAAAATCTCAAATAAACAATCTAACCTTATGCCTGAAGGAACTAGAGAAAGAAGAACAAACAAAACCCAAAGTTAGCAGAAGGAAATAAGTCATAAAGATCAGAGCAGAAATAAATGAAATAGAAACAAAGAAAACAATAGCAAAGATCAATAAAACTAAAAGCAGGTTCTTTGAGAAGATAAACAAAATTGATAAACCATTAGCCTGACTCATCAAGAAAAAGAGGGAGAGGACTCAAATCAATAAAATTAGAGATGAAAAAGTAGAAGTTACAACAGACACCACAGACATACAAAGCACTCTAAGAGACTACTACAAGCAACTCTATGACAATAACATGGACAGCCTGGAAAAAATGGACAAATTCTTACAAAGGTATAACCTTTCCCAACTGAACCAAGAAGAAATAGAAAATATGAACAGACAAATCACAAGTAATGAAGTTGAAACTGTGATTAAAAATCTTCCAACAAACAAAAGTCCAGGACCAGATGGCTTCAGAGGTGAATTCTATCAAATATTTAGAGAAGAGCTAACAGCCTTCCTTCTGCAACTCTGCTAAAAAATTAGAGGAAGGAACATTCCCAAACTCATTCTATTAGGCCACCATTACCCTGCTACCAAAACCAGACAAAGATACTACAATAAAAGAAAATCACAGACCAATATCACTGATGAATACAGATGTAAAAATCCTCAGCAAAATACTAGCAAACAGAATCCAACAACACATTAAAATGATCATACACCATGATAAAATGGGATTTATCCCAGGGATGCAAGGATTCTTCAATATACACAAATCAATCAATGTGATACACCATATTAACAAATTGAAGAATAAAAACCATATCAACATCTCAATAGATGCAGAAAAAGCATTTGACAAAATTCAACACCCATTTATGATAAAAACTTTCCAGAAAGTGGGCATAGAGGGAACCTACCTCAACATAATAAAGGCCATATATGACAAACCCACAGCAAACATCATTCTCAGTGGTGAAAAACTGAAAGCACTTCTTCTAAGATCAGGAACAAGACAGGATGTGCACTCTCACCACTATTATTCAAGATAGTTTTGGAAGTCCTAGCCATGGCAAACACATAAGAAAAACAAATAAAAGAATTCAAATTGGAAAAGAAGAAGCAAAACTGTCACTGTTTGTAGTTGACATGATACTCTACATAGAGATTCCTAAAGATGCCACCAGAAAACTACTAGAGCTAATCAATGAATTCGGTAAAGTTGCAGGATACAAAATTAATGCACAGAAATCTCTTGCATTCCCATAGACTAATGATGAAAAATCTGAAACAGAAATTAAGGAAGCACTCCCATTTACCATTGCAACAAAAAGAATAAAATACCTAGGAATAAACCTACCTAGGAAGACAAAAGACCTGTATGCAGAAAACTATAGGCCACTGATGGAAGAAATTAAAGATGATACCAACAGATGGAGAGATATACCATGTTCTTGAATTGGAAGAATCAATATTGTGAAAATGGCTATACTACCCAAAGCAATCTACAGATTCAGTGCAATCCCTATCAAATTACCAATGGCATTTTTTATGGACTAGAACAAAAAATCTTAATATTAGTATTGAGACACAAAATACCCTAAATAGCCAAAGCAGTCTTGAGGGAAAAAAACGGAGCTGGAAGAATCAGACTCCCTGACTTCAGACTATACTACAAAGTTACAATAATTAAGACAATATGGTACTGGCACAAAAACAGAAACATAGATCAATGGACAAGATAGAAAGCCCAGAGATAAACCCATGCACCTATGGTCAACTAATCTATGACAAAGGAGGCAAGGATATACAATGGAGAAAAGACATTCTCTTCAATAAATGGTGCTGGAAAAACTGGACAGCTACATATAAAAGAATGAAATTGGAACACTCCCTAACACCATACACAAAAATAAACTCACAATGGATTGGAGACCTAAATATAAGTTCGGACACTATCAAACTCTTAGGAGAAAACATAAGAAGATCACTCTTTGACATAAATCACAGCAAGATCTTTTTTGATCCACCCCCTAGAGTAATGGAAATAAAAACAAAAATAAAGAAATGGGACCTAATGAAACTTAAAAGATTTTGCAAAGCAAGGTAAACCTTAAACAAGATGAAAAGATAACCCTCAGACTGGGAGAAAATATCTGCAAATTAAGCAACTGACAAAGGGTTAATCTCCAAAACATACAAGCAGCTCATGCTGCTCAATACGAAAAACACAAATAACCCAATCAAAAAATGGGCAGAAGATCTAAATAGACATTTCTCCAAAGAAGATTTACAGATTGCTAACAAACACATGAAAAGATGCTCAACATCACTAATCATTAGAAAATGCAAATCAAAATTATAATGAGGTATCGCTTCACACCAGTCAGAATGGCCATGATCAAAAAATCTACAAACAATAAATGCTGGAGAGGGTGTGAAGAAAAGGGAACACTCTTGCACTGCTGGTGGAAATGTGAATTGGTTCAGCCACTATGGAGAACAGGATGGCGGTTCCTTAAAAACTACAAATAGAATTACCATATGACCCAGCAATGCCACTACTGGGCATATACCCTGAGAAAACCAAAATTCAAAAAGAGTCATGTACCAAAATATTCATTGCAGCTCTATTTACAATAGCCTGGAGATGGAAACAACCTAAGTGCCCATCATCGGATGAATGGATAAAGATGTGGCACATATATTCAATGGAATATTACTCAGCCTTAAAAAGAAACGAAATTGAGCTATTTGTAATGAGATGGATAGACCTAGAGTCTGTCATACAGAGTGAAGTAAGTCAGAAAGAAAAAGACAAATATCATATGCTAACACATATATATGGAATTTAAGGAAAAACAAATGTCATGAAGAACCTAGAGGTAAGACAGGAATAAAGACGCAGACCTACTGGAGAACGGACTTGAGGATATGGGGAGGGGGAAGGGTGAGCTTTGACAGGGCGAGAGAGAGTCATGGTCATATACACACTAACAAACGTAGTAAGGTAGATAGCTAGTGGGAAGCAGCCGCATGGCACAGGGATATTAGCTCGGTGCTTTGTGACAGCCTGGAGGTGTAGAATAGGGAGAGTGGGAGGAAGGGAGATGCAAGAGGGAAGACATATGGGAACATATGTATATGTATAACTGATTCACTTTGTTATAATGCAGAAACTAACACACCATTGTAAAGCAATTATACCCCAATAAAGATGTTAAAAAAAAAAAAAAAAAGAGAGACTCACTTCAGGACAAAAGACATACTTAGACTGAAAGAGGGGGGATGAAAAAGATATTCAAGCAAATGGAAATGACAAGAAAGCGGGGGTAGCAATACTCATATCAGAGAAAATAGACTTTAAATCAAAGGCATTAAAGAAAGATAAAGGACACTATATAATAAGAAATACATCAATATAAGAGGATATTAAACTTGTTAACATACAGGCACCCAATACAGGAGCCCAAAATATATAAAACAAATACTAATAGACATAAAAGGAGGAATTGACAGGTATACAATAATAGTAGGAGACATTAACACTCTACTGAAATCAATGGACAGATCTCCCAGGTAGAAAATCAATAAGGCAACAGAGATCCTAAATGACACAATATAACAGTTACACTTAATTGATATATTCAGGACATTAGATTCCAAAAAAAAAAAAAAAAAAGGAAAAAAAAAAGGAATACACATTCTTTTCCACTGCACATGGAACATTCTCTAGTATAGACCACATACTAGGATACAAAACAAACCTCAACAAATTTAAGAGGATAGAAATTACTTCAAGCATCTTTTCTGACCACAACAGCATGAAATGAGAAATCAACAACAGATAGAGAAATAAGGAAAAAATGATTACATAGAGACTAAACAACATGCTACTAAAAACCCAATGAGTCAATGATGACATCAAAAAGGACATTAAAAAAATACCTTGAGACAAAAGACATTGAAAATACTATCATACAAAATCATGGGATGCAGCTAAAGCAGTCTTAAGAGGGAATTTCATAGTGATACAGGTTTCCTCAAGAAACAAGAAAAATCTCAAATAAACAACTTAAACTACCACCTGAAAGTATTAGAAAAACAAAAACAAAACCTAAAGTTAGCAGAAGGAAGCCACCATCATCCTGGCACCAAAACCAGACAAAGACACTACCAAAAAAAATAAAATTACAGGCCAATAACTTTGATGAGTATAGAGGCAAAATTCTCAACAAAGTATTAACAAACTGAATCCAACAAAACATAAAAAAGATATTACACAATGATTAAGTTGGATTCCTCCCAGGGTCATATGGGATGGTTCAACATTGCAAATTAATCAATGTGATGCACAACATCAACAAAAGAAAAGACAAAAACCACATGATCCTCTCAAAAAATGCAAAAAAAATCATTTAATAAAATTCAACATCCATTCATGATCAAAACTCTTACCGAAGTTCGTATAGAGGGAACATATCTCAACATCATAAAAGCTATTCATGGGGCTTCCCTGGTGGCGCAGTGGTTGAGAGTCCGCCTGCCAATGCAGGGGACACAAGTTCGTGCCCCAGTCCAGGAAGATCCCACATGCCACAGAGCAACCAGGCCCATGAGCCATGGCTACTGAGCCTGCACGTTTGGACACTGTGCTCCACAGCAAGAGAGGCCACAGCAGTGAGAGGCCAGCGTATCACACACAAAAAAAAAGCTATTCATGACAAACCCACAGCCAACCTAATACTCAATGGTGAAAAGCTAAAAGTCTTCTCATTAAAATCTAGAAGAAGAAAAGGATGTCCAGTTTCACCACTTCTATTCAATATAGTATTGGAAGTCCTAGACATAGCAATCAGAGAAGAAAAAGAAATAAAAGATATCTAAACTGAAAGAGAAGGAGTAAAATTATCATTATATGCTGGTGACATGATACTATATATAGAAAACCCTAAATATTCCACACAAAACCTACTAGAACTGATAAATGGATTCAGCAAGAAAGCAGGATAGAAGATTAACAAACAGAAATCTGTTGCATTTCTTTACACTAACAATGAAATATTAGAAAGGGAATTTTTTAAAAAATCCCTTTTAAAATTGCATCCAAAAAAATAAAATACTTAGGAATAAACCTGACCAAAGAGATGAAAGACTTATACACTGATAACTATAAAACATTGATAACGGAAATTGAAGATAATTCAAAGAATGAAAAGATATCCCATGATCTTGGATTGGAAGAATTAATACTGTTAAAATGGCCATACTCCCCAAGGCAATCTACAGATTTAATGTGATCTCTATCAAATTACCATGACACTTTTCACAGAATTAGAACAAATAATCCTAAAATTTATATAGAACCATAAAAGATCCAGAATTGCCAAAGCAATCCTGAGGGAAAAGGACAAAGGTGGAGGCATAACCCTCCCAGACAATATTACAAAGCTACAGTAATCAAAAGAGTGTGGTATTGACACAAAAACAGATATGAATCAATGGAAGAGAATAGACAACCCCAAAATAAACCCATGAATGTCTGGCCAATTAATCTGCAACAAAGGAGGCAAAAACATACAATGGAGAAAAGACAGCCTCTTCAGCAAGTGGTGCTGGGAAATCTGGACAGCTGCATGTAAATCGATATAGTTAGAACATTGCCTTACACCACACACAAAAATAAACTCAAAATGGCTTAAAGACTTAAATATGCATCATGACATCATAAAACTCCTAGAAGGGAACATAGGCAAAACATTCTCTGGCAAAAATCATCACAATGTTTTCTTAGGTTAGTCTCCCAATATAATAGAAATAAAAGCAAAGATAAACAAATTGGTCCTGATCAAACTCATAAGCTTTTGCACGACAAAGGAAACCATAAACAACAGAAAGACACACTACAGAATGGATGAAAATATTTGCAACAGATGCGACCAACAAGGAATTAAGTTCCAAAATATAAAAACAGCTCATACAACTTCATGACAAAAAAACAACCCAATGAAAAAATTGGCAGAAGACCTAAATAGACATTTCTCTTTAGAAGACATAAAGATGGCCAACAGATACATGAATAGATGCACAACATCACTAATTTTTAGGGAAATGCAAATCAAAACTACAATGAAGTATCACCTCACAGCAGTCAGAATAGCCATCATTAAAATGTCTACAAATAATAAATTCTCAATAGGGTGTAAAGGAAAGTGAACCCTTCTATTCTGTTGGTGGAAATGTAAATTTGTGCTGCTACTATGGAAAACAGTATGGAGGTTCCTTAAAAAACTAAAAATAGAGTTGCCATATGATCCAGCAATCTCACTCCTGGGCCTATATCCAGAGAAAATTCTAATTCAAAATTATATGTCCACCCCTTTGTTCATAGCAGCACTATTTACAATAGCCAGGACATGGAAGCAACCTAAATGTCCATCGACATATGAATGGATAAAGAAGATGTGATCTCTCTCTCTCTCTCTCTCTCTCTATATATATATATATATATATATATATATATACATTTCTATGTATATACACACAATGGAATACTACTCAGTCATAAAAAGAATAAAATGATGCCATTTGCAGCAACATGGATGGACTTAGAGATTCTCATACTAAGTGAAGCAAGTCAGACAAAGACAAATATATGATATTACTTGTTTGTGGAATTTAAAATATGATACAAATGAACTTATTTACAAAACAGATACAGACTGACAGACATAGAAACCAAACTTATGCTTACCAAAGGGGAAATGAGGGGGATACATTAGGGGTTTGGGACTAGCAGATACAAACCACTATATACAAAATAGATAAATGACAAGTTCCTACTGTATAGCACAGGGAACTATATTCAATATACTGTAAAAAACTATAATGGAAAAGAATATGAAAAAGAATATTAAAATATATATCCTAATCACTGTTGTATACCAGAAACTGACACAACATTGTAGTATAAATGTATAAGTATAAATCATCTATACTTCAATTTAAAAAAATATTAAAAGAAAGAATATTATACTTGGAGAAGAGGAGGTTTGGGAGATTCTCTAATATCTGAGGCTTGTCATATGGAAGATGGAGCATACTGTTCTATATAATCCCGTAGGAGAGAAAAATGACCAAAGGACAGAGGTAAATGTTGATTCAATATAACATAGAATGAAAAATAATAATTTATGATCACTTCCATGAGAATCCTTGGAATATGGAGCTGGAAGAGGTGATTAAGAAATAGATCAGTGATTATAAAATATGCCTGCACAATAGTGTCAAACAAAAATGTAATCAAATGTAAAAATGTCAAGACCCTACATCCCAGAGATTCTGATTTAATAGCTGTAGGATTGGGCATGGCCGTCAGTATTTTTAAAAAATCTTCCTAGATGAATCTAATATACTGTCAAGGCCAAGGATCAGTGGATCAAATTGTTTCCAGGACCCAATAAAACTAGTTCTGTAATATTTTAACTAGACTGAATTTCTATTTTAAAGATGGAAAGATGAAATATAATCACATTCTATTTACCAGAGTCATCTTGTGAAATTTCCAACCATAAAGACTAACCAATAAAACTGCCTTTTTCTGGCCCATTTTCTGCAGTGGTCCTATTCCAGAACTGTGCTTTCATTTACTTAACTGAGTAGCAATTGCTGTCCTAATTAATCCAATTCTCTAGTTCTTGATGGTTGCTCTAATCCAGATTTTTTTTTTTATCCCTGTTCTCTTCAGCCATGCACTGTTTTGTTTTATATACTCTTTTGAAGAATACTGTTTTTCCTGGCTCAGTTACCTATATATGCACACTACTCTATATGGCTAAATCCTTAACAACTAAGCATTCCCAAACTTTCATTTCTGTGTCAGTCATAAAACACTTTAATTTGAGCAAACAGGGATCCTTCTAGAAGACACTTCTAGTGATAAAGACATAATAAAGACTTTTACTGGATTTTCACAATTTTATCCAAATACCCAGCATTTTGACTATTGTCAACAAGGCCCTAATGATCTATCATCTCCCTTATGCTCAGTAATTATCTTCTGCCATAGGCCCCATCATTTACTCTACTCTAGGTCCATGGGCTTTCTTGCTCTTCTTCTTGCTTACCAGGAATTCTCTTTCTCTTTAAGATCATTGTTCATGCTGCTCCCTGATTTCTGCACACTTACTGGAAAGCTACATAGCATTTTCCCACTCTTTTTCTTTAACCAAATGTCATTCCCTCAGATATGCCTTCCTTGAGCAACCTAATTTTATTACCTTCCTATATTTCTTTTCAAACACTTATCACTGCATGACATAATTTATTTTTTTTTGCCTATTTCTTTCCATCTTCCTCCAATTAATATGAAAGCTCCATGAGGGCAGAGATTCAATTGTTTTTTTTTAATAGATCTCTATTGGAGTATAATTGATTCACAATACTGTGTTAGTTTCTATTGCACAAAAAAGCGAATCAGCCATATGCATACACATGTCCCCATATCCCCTCCCTCTTGCCCCTCCCTCCCATTATCTCTATCCCACCCCTCTAGGTCATCGCAAAGCACCAAGCCGATCTCCCTGTGCTAAGTTGCTGCTCCGCACCAGTCAACTATTTTACATTCGGTACTGTATATATGTCGATGCTACTCTCATTTCACCAAGGAGACATACAGATGGCCAAGAGGCATATGAAAAGATAATCAACATCACTAATTATTAGAGAAATGAAAATCAAAACTACACTGAGGTATCACCTCACGCCAGTCAGAATGGCCGTTATCAAAAAAGCTAGAAACAATAAATGCTGGAAAGGGTGTGGTGAAAAAGGAACCCTCCTGCACTGTTGGTGGGAATGTAAATTGATACAGCCACTGTAGAGAACAGTATAGAGGTTCCTTAAATGACTAAAAATAGAACTACCATAGCAATCGGCTTTGAATACTGGTTTATCCCTAGTGTTCATATCAGTGTCTCACATAATAGGTGCTCAGTAAATATTTGTCAAATGGATAAGTGAAAGAATGAATAATGGGGAATTTTTTTTTCTTGAAGATTATGACTTGCCAGTCAATCTAGGTGGTAGAGCTAAGTCTGGAGTGTCTATGACTCCTGCTTTATTCTATACCAAGATTGCAGGTCACAGAAAGGAGTCAATACAAGGAGAGATAAGAGGATGGAGAGTTAGCTTAATGGAGCTTTAGATTTTCATTATTTTAGTGATGGTTGTAAAATGTGTACTAATTAATTTAAGTCATAATTAAATACACAAGAGAGCCATCATGGACAGCTATAGAGGCATACACAACTATAAGTAATGAGATATAATTTCTAGACCATGCACAACAAAGGTGCATGCTGTGCATTGCTATACCTTTAAGGTAGAATATTACCTTGGTTTTCACAAAGTATATCCCTACAGCAATAAACATAGTAATCCAATTTTCTGTTCCATGTAATTACTGGGTAATATACTTAATTGATATACTCTAATTTCAGTTCTGTTAAATGTAACAAATCTCTAGTGTGAAATAATTTTAATTAACAATCAACATAAAAATAGTAATCACATTAGAGTAATTTTATATTCTGTATAGATCTTACAGTTTAGCTCAACCTATAATTAAAGCTTACATTACAAATATGAATGGTTTGTATACATAAGCAGTTTGAGTTTAAAACAGCTGCCCTTACAAATACATTGTAAAAATACATTTATCAAATGAACTTGATTTCAAATTTCTCTGAAGGAAACATTTGGAAAAATAAAATGTTTGAGTTGGCAGAATTCTTCAATTGTTTATAAAATTTTCAACACTGCTGCTGTACATATAAGACATTTACCCATGCCAGTTTTAGTTTAGTTTCCAGACTCTCGCTTAATGCTTCCCATACCCCTATGTTGATAGCACAAAAATCTACCTTAGGCAAACGCCTCATTGTTCTCTATGCGGCAAAGTCAAATATTAATTCTAACATGAGTCAATATAATCTGAATTACTTGCTTCCACTCATTACCAAATTGTGTTTAATTTAGAATTGTATGAGATTCCTTCAAACATAAAGGAAATTGAAATGGACAAAGAACTTACATAATCAAATATCCCCAAGTATATGTAAGTCAAGCATACTTGAAAATGCAATACAATAGTTTAGATAAATAGGTAAAAGAAGAAAATAAAAGAAAGAGTAATAAGAAAAAGTCCTCTTGAAAAGATTAGCTTGAAAAGTTGAGCTCTCATTGTATATTGGAGCAAAATGTAGATGGGAAGATAAATTATGACACCAAACCCAAGGCAAAAGTACTAAAGCTGTAACCTCTTTTTAGATAGTGAAATATAATTTTTTTAATATTTTAAGTTTATTTTAAGTAGCAGTTTTGCCAGAGGTGTCATGTGGAGAGAAAGAGAGAGACAGAGATACATAGATATACATGTACCATATTAACAAGAGAGCAGAAATGAGTCAGTTGGGGACAAGGGAACTAGATACCTATTTTTTAATTAATTAATTAATCAATTCTTTATTTTTGTTTTGTCTCCATTACTCATTGAGTGAAAGGGCTATACTCTTCTCATTTATCCCATATAGTCATTTGCTTTTTCTTCTGGAGTTTCTGAAGTATTTGATGCATCTCTTTATATTTTGTTATATTTTTGGTTGATAATCTCTTGAGAAATAGCTTATTAGATAATTTCACCATCATTTTTCATTAGATACCTATTTTAAGTGGAACTTCAAGTTTTCTGAGCCTTAGCATCATCTGTAAAATGGTATTAATAATAGCTGTCCTACATATGTCCCAAGGCTATTTTTAGAGCTCAACAGGAATTGAATAAGGAAAGTTTGTCAAGTCTTGAGGAGGCCAGTGAGCCAGTTGTTTGGCTTTCTGTCTCGTCATCCATCTCATTTTGACTAATAGGCATGGAGAATCAAATTTTACCAAAAGCAGGACTTTGACTTGGCAACATATGTAGCTTTAACCATGATCTTGTCTTCTTTCATGATCCATGGCTGATTCTAGCATTCACAAATCAGTGCTGCAGCCAGTCCCAAGCTATCCACCTCTCTCTAGGATATATTAGATATTTTTCTTCAAATCATTTCTAAGTTATTTTCACAGTTCTCAAGGAGAGATACATAATATCCTATAAATTGCTGTGCATTAAATTAAAAAAATTAATACACTTTATTTTAGAGCAGTTTTTAGAGTTATAGAAAAATTAAGCAAAAGTACAAAATTTCTTATATACCTTCCACAGTTTCCACTGTTATTAATATCTTTCATTAGTGGAGTACAATTGCTTTAATTGATTAATCGATATTAGTACATTGTTATTAACTAAGGTCCATAGTTTACATTAGGGTTAGGGTTAGGGTGTACATCAAATGGGTTTTGAAAAATATATAACATGTATTCACCATTATATTGTCATACAGAATAGTTCAACTGCTTTAAAAGTCCTCTGTACTCAATCTGTTTACCTCTCTCTTCCCCCCTTTTTCCCTCCCAATCACACTTCCCACTGTTTCTATAGTTTTGCCTTTTCCAGAATGTCACATAGTTGGATTCAAACCCTATGTAGCCTCTTCAGACTGTTTTCTCCTTTTTTTCATTTGGCAATATGCATTAAGTTTCCTCTTTGTCTTTCTGTGGTTTGGCAGTTCATTTCTTTTAAACAATGTATAATATTCTATTATAATAATATAACACAGTTTGTTTATCCATTCACTTATGGAAGGACATTTTGGTTGTTTCCAATTTGGGGCAAATATGAATAAATAAAGCTGCTATAAAAGTTCATGTACAGGTTTTTTGTGGGCATACATTTACAACACATTTGGGTAAATACCAAAAGATATGATTGCTGGATTATATAAGAGTATGTTTAGTTTTGTAAGAAACTGCTAAACTGTCTTCCAAAGTGGCTATCTATACCATTCCTTCCCGCAATGGATGAGAGTTCCATTGCTCTATATCCTCTTTAACATTTAGTGTTGTCAGTGTTTTGGATTTAAGCCATTCAAATATGTGTGCCGTAGTATCTCATTGCTATAATGTTTAATTCCTCAATAATATATGATGCTGAGCATCTGTTCATATTCTTGCTTGCCTTATATATCTTTTTTATTTTTATTTTTTGGCTGAGTTGTTTGTTAAAGTGTTTTTGTACAGTTTTTTAACTGGGTTGCTTTTTTTCTTTAACTATTCTTTCAAGAGATTTTTGCATATTTTGGATAATAGTCCTTTAACAGATTTGTCTTTTGCAATTATTTTTTTTCCCCAGTCTGTGGCTTATATTTTTATTATTTATTTATTTTTGTTGGCTTATATTTTTAAACTCTTTTTTTTAAAAAATTTTTTAACATCTTTATTGGGGTATAATTGCTTTACAATGGTGTGTTAGTTTCTGCTTTATAACAAAGTGAATCAGTTATACATATACATATGTTCCCATATGTCTTCCCTCTTGCATCTCCCTCCCCTCCCACTCTCCCTATCCTACACCTCAGGCTGTCACAAAGCACCGAGCTAATATCCCTGTGCCATGCGGCTGCTTCCCACTAGCTATCTACCTTACTACGTTTGTTAGTGTGTATATGTCCATGACTCTCTCTCGCCCTGTCAAAGCTCACCCTTCCCCCTCCCCATATCCTCAAGTCCGTTCTCCAGTAGGTCTGCGTCTTTATTCCTGTCTTACCCCTAGGTTCTTCATGACATTTGTTTTTCCTTAAATTCCATATATATGTGTTAGCATATGGTATTTGTCTTTTTCTTTCTGACTTACTTCACTCTATATGACAGACTCTAGGTCTATCCATATCATTACAAATAGCTCAATTTCGTTTCTTTTTAAGGCTGAGTAATATTCCATTGAATATATGTGCCATATCTTTATCCATTCATCCGATGATGGGCACTTAGGTTGTTTCCATCTCCAGGCTATTGTAAATAGAGCTGCAATGAATATTTTGGTACATGACTCTTTTTGAATTTTGGTTTTCTCAGGGTATATGCCCAGTAGTGGGATTGCTGGGTCATATGGTAATTCTATTTGTAGCTTTTTAAGGAACCTCCATACTGTTCTCCATAGTGGCTGTACCAATTCACATTCCCACCAGCAGTGCAAGAGTGTTCCCTTTTCTTCACACCCTCTCCAGCATTTATTGTTTCTAGATTTTTTGATGATGGCCATTCTGACTGGTGTGAGATGATATCTCATTGTAGTTTTGATTTGCATTTCTCTAATGATTAATGATGTTGAGCATTCTTTCATGTGTTTGCTGGCATTCTGTATATCTTTTTTGGAGAAATGTCCATTTAGGTCTTCTGCCCATTTTTGGATTGGGTTGTTTGTTTTTTTGTTATTGAGCTGCATGAGCTGCTTGTAAATTTTGGAGATTAATCCTTTGTCAGTTGCTTCATTTGCAAATATTTTCTCCTATTCTAAGGGTTGTCTTTTGGTCTTGTTTATGGTTTCCTTCGCTGTGCAAAAGCTTTGAAGTTTCATTAAGTCCCATTTGTTTATTTTTGTTTTTATTTCCATTATTCTAGGAGGTGGGTCAGAAAGGATCTTGCTGTGATTTATGTCATAGAGTGTTCTGCCTATGTTTTCCTCTAAGAGTTTGATAGTATCTGGTCTTACATTTAGGTCTTTAATCCATTTTGAGCTTATTTTTGTGTATGCTGTTATGGAGTGATCTAATCTCATGCTTTTACATGTACCTGTCCAGTTTTCCCAGCACCATTTATTGAAGAGGCTGTCCTTTCTCCACTGTACATTCCTGCCACCTTTATCAAAGATAAGGTGTCCATATGTGCGTGGGTTTATCTCTAGGCTTTCTATCCTGTTCCGTTGATCTATCTTTCTGTTTTTGTGCCAGTACCTTACTGTCTTGATTACTGTAGCTTTGTAGTATAGTCTGAAGTCAGGGAGCCTGATTCCTCAGCTCCTTTTTTCGTTCTCAAGATTGCTTTGGCTATTCGGGGTCTTTTGTGTTTCCATACAAACTGCGAAAATTTTTGATCTAGTTCTGTGAAAAATGCCAATGGTAGTTTGGTAGGGGTTGCATTGAATCTGTAGATTGCTTTGGATAGTAGAGTCATTTTCACAATGTTGATTCTTCCCATCCAAGAACATGGTATATCTCTCCATCTATTTGTATCATCTTTAATTTCTTTCATCAGTGTCTTATAATTTTCTGCATACAGGTCTTTTTTCTCCTTAGGTAGGTTTATTCCTAGATATTTTATTCTTTTTGTTGCAATGGTAAATGGGAGTGTTTTCTTGATTTCACTTTCAGATTTTTCATCATTAGTATATAGGAATGCCAGAGATTTCTGTGCATTAATATTGTATCCTGCTACTTTACCAAATTCATTGATTAGCTCTAGTAGGTTTTCTGGTAGCATTTTTAGGATTCTATATGTATAGTATCATGTCATCTGCAAACAGTCATAGCTTTACTTCTTCTTTTCCAATTTGGATTCCTTTTATTTCCTTTTCTTCTCTGATTGCTCTGGCTAAAACTTCCAAAACTATGTTGAATAAGAGTGGTGAGAGTGGGCAACCTTGTCTTGTTCCTGATCTTAGTGGAAATGCTTTCAGTTTTTCACCATTGAGGATGATGTTTGCTGTGGGCTTGTCATATATGGCCTTTATTATGTTGAGGAACGTTCACTCTATGCCTACTTTCTGGAGGGTTTTTATCATAAATGGGTGTTGAATTTTGTTGAAAGCTTTCTCTGCATCTATTGAGAGGATCATATGGTTTTTCTCCTTCAATTCGTTAATATGGTTTATCACTTTGATAGATTTGTGTATATTGAAGAATCCTTGCATTCCTGGAATAAACCGTACTTGATCATGGTGTATGATCCTTTTAATGTGCTGTTGGATTCTGTTTGCTAGTATTTTGTTGAGGATTTTTACATCTATGTTCATCAGTGATATTGGCCTGTAGTTTTCTTTCTTTGTGACATCCTTGTCTGGTTTTGGTATCAAGGTGATGGTGGCCTCGTAGAAGGAATTTGGGAGTGTTCCTCCCTCTGCTATATTTTGGAAGAGTTTGAGAAGGATAGGTGTTAGCTCTTCTCTAAACGTTTGATAGAATTCACCTGTGAAGCCATCTGGTCCTGGGCTTTTGTTTGTTGGAAGATTTTTAATCACAGTTTCAATTTCAGTGCTTGTGATTGGTCTGTTCATATTTTCTATTTCTTCCTGATTCAGTCTTGGCAGGTTGTGCATTTCTAAGAATTTGTCCATTTCTTCCAGGTTGTACATTTTATTGGCATAGAGTTGCTTGTAGTAATCTCTCATGATTTTTTTTATTTCTGCAGTGTCAGTTGTTACTTCTCCTTTTTCATTTCTAATTCTATTGATTTGAGTCTTCTCCTTTCTTTTCTTGATGAGTCTGGCTAGTGGTTTATCTATTTTGTTATCTTCTCAAAGAACCAGCTTTTAGTTCTATTGATCTTTGCTATTGTTTCCTTCATTTCTTTTTCATTATTTCTCATCTGATTTTATGATTTCTTTCCTTTTGCTAGCTTTGGGGTTTTTTTGTTCTTCTTTTCTCTAATTGTTTGAGGTGCAAGGTTAGGTTGTTTATTCGAGATGTTTCCTGCTTCTTCTTTTTTTTTTTTAAACATCTTTATTGGGGTATAATTGCTTTACAATGGTGTGTTAGTTTCTGCTTTATAACAAAGTGAATCAGCTATACATATACATATGTTCCCATATGTCTTCCCTCTTGCGTCTCCCTCCCTCCCACTCTCCCCATCCACACTTCCAGGCTGTCACAAAGCACCGAGCTAATATCCCTGTGCCTTGCGGCTGCTTCCCCCCAGCTATCTACCTTACTACGTTTGTTAGTGTGTATATGTCCATGACTCTCTCTTGCCCTGTCAAAACTCACCCTTCCCCCTCCCATATCCTCAAGTCCGTTCTCCGGTAGGTCTGCGTCTTTATTCCTATCTTACCCCTAGGTTCTTCATGACATTTTTTCCCTTAAATTCCATATATATGTGTTAGCATACGGTATTTGTCTTTTTCTTTCTGACTTACTTCACTTTGTATGACAGACTCTAGGTCTATCCATCTCATTACAAATAGCTCAATTTCATTTCTTTTAAGGCTGAGTAATATTCCATTGTGTATATGTGCCACATCTTCTTTATCCATTCATCCGATGATGGGCGCTTAGGTTGTTTCCATGTCCCTAGCTATTGTAAATAGAGCTGCAATGACATTTGGTACATGACTCTTTTTTGAATTTTGGTTTTCTCAGGGTATATGCCAAGTAGTGGGATTGCTGGGTCATATGGTAATTCTATTTGTAGTTTTTTAAGGAACCTCCATACTGTTCTCCACAGTGGCTGAACCAATTCACATTCCACCAGCAGTGCAAGAGTGTTCCTTTTCTCCACACCCTCTCCAGCATTTATTGTTTCTAGATTTTTTGATGATGGCCATTCTGACTGGTGTGAGATGATATCTCATTGTAGTTTTGATTTGCATTTCTCTAATGATTAATGATGTTGAGCATTCTTTCATGTGTTTGTTGGCATTCTGTATATCTTCTTTGGAGAAATGTCTATTTAGGTCTTCTGCCCATTTTTGGATGGGGTTTTTTTTTTTTTTTGTTATTGAGCTGCATGAGCTGCTTGTAAATTTTGGAGATTAATCCTTTGTCAGTTGCTTCATTTGCAAATGTTTTCTCCCATTCTGAGGGTTGTCTTTTGGTCTTGGTTATGGTTTCCTTTGCTGTGCAAAAGCTTTGAAGTTTCATTAGGTCCCATTTGTTTATTTTTGTTTTTATTTCCATTACTCTAGGAGGTGGGTCAGAAAGGATTCTTGCTGTGATTTATGTCATAGAGTGTTCTTCCTATGTTTTCTTCTAAGAGTTTGATAGTTTCTGGCCTTACATTTAGGTCTTTAATCCATTTTGAGCTTATTTTTGTGTATGGTGTTAGGGAGTGATCTAATCTCATACTTTTACATGTACCTGTCCAGTTTTCCCAGCACCATTTATTGAAGAGGCTGTCCTTTCTCCACTGTACATTCCTGCCTCCTTTATCAAAGATAAGGTGTCCATATGTGCGTGGGTTTATCTCTGGGCTTCTATCCTGTTCCACTGATCTATCTTTCTGTTTTTGTGCCAGTACCATACTGTCTTGATTACTGTTGCTTTGTAATATAGTCTGAAGTCAGGGAGCCTTATTCCTCCAGCTCCTTTTTTCGTTCTCAAGATTGCTTTGGCTATTCGGGGTCTTTTGTGTTTCCATACAAATTGCGAAATTTTTTTGTTCTAGTTCTGTGAAAAATGCCAGTGGTAGTTTGATAGGGATTGCATTGAATCTGTAGATTGCTTTGGGTAGTAGAGTCATTTTCACAATGTTGATTCTTCCCATCCAAGAACATGGTATATCTCTCCATCTATTTGTATCATCTTTAATTTCTTTCATCAGTGTCTTATAATTTTCTGCATACAGGTCTTTCGTATCCTTAGGTAGGTTTATTCCTAGATATTTTATTCTTTTTGTTGCAATGGTAAATGGGAGTGTTTTCTTGATTTCACTTTCAGATTTTTCATCATTAGTATATAGGAATGCCAGAGATTTCTGTGCATTAATTTTGTATCCTGCTACTTTACCAAATTCATTGATTAGCTCTAGTAGTTTTCTGGTAGAATCTTTAGGATTCTCTATGTATAGAATCATGTCATCTGCAAACAGTGACAGGCTTTAACTTCCTCTTTTCCGATTTGGATTCCTTTTATTTCCTTTTCTTCTCTGATTGCTGTGGCTAAAACTTCCAAAACTATGTTGAATAAGAGTGGTGAGAGTGGGCAACCTTGTCTTGTTCCTGATCTTAGTGGAAATGCTTTCAGTTTTTCACCATTGAGGATGATGTTTGCTGTGGGCTTGTCATATATGGCTTTTATTATGTTTAGGAAAGTTCCCTCTATGCCTACATTCTGGAGGGTTTTTATCATAAATGGGTGTTGAATTTTGTCGAAAGCTTTCTCTGCATCTATTGAGATGATCATATGGTTTTTCTCCTTCAATTTGTTTAATATGGTTTATCACATTGATAGATTTGCGTATATTGAAGAATCCTTGCATTCCTGGAATAAACCCCACTTGATCATGGTGTATGATCCTTTAATGTGCTGTTGGATTCTGTTTGCTAGTATTTTGTTGAGGATTTTTACATCTATGTTCATCAGTGATATTGGCCTGTAGTTTCTTTCTTTGTGACATCCTTGTCTGGTTTTGGTATCAAGGTGATGGTGGCCTCGTAGAAGGAATTTGGGAGTATTCCTCCCTCTGCTATATTTGGAAGAGTTTGAGAAGGATAGGTGTTAGCTCTTCTCTAAACGTTTGATAGAATTCACGTGTGAAGCCATCTGGTCCTGGGCTTTTGTTTGTTGGAAGATTTTTAATCACAGTTTCAATTTCAGTGCTTGTGATTGGTCTGTTCATATTTTCTATTTCTTCCTGATTCAGTCTTGGCAGGTTGTGCATTTCTAAGAATTTGTCCATTTCTTCCAGATTGTCCATTTTATTGGCATAGAGTTGCTTGTAGTAATCTCTCATGATTTTTTTATTTTCTGCAGTGTCAGTTGTTACTTCTCCTTTTCATTTCTAATTCTATGATTTGAGTCTTCTCCCTTTTTTTCTTGATGAGTCTGGCTAGTGGTTTATCTATTTTGTTTATCTTCTCAAAGAATCAGCTTTTAGTTTTATTGATCTTTGCTATTGTTTCCTTCATTTCTTTTCATTTATTTCTGATCTGATTTTTATGATTTCTTTCCTTCTGCTAGCTTTGGGGTTTTTTTGTTCTTCTTTTTCTAATTGCTTGAGGTGCAAGGTTAGGCTGTTTATTCGAGATGTTTCCTGCTTCTTAAGGTGGCCTTGTATTGCTATAAACTTCCCCCTTAGAACTGCTTTTGCTGCATCGCATAGGTTTTCGGTCGTTGTGTCTCCATTATCATATGTTTCTACGTATTTTTTTATTTCCTCTTTGATTTCTTCAGTGATCACTTCATTATTAAATAGTGTATTGTTTAGCCTCCATGTGTTTGTATCTTTTACAGATCTTTTCCTGTAATTGATATCTAGTCTCATGGCATTGTGGTCTGAAAAGATACTTGATACAATTTCAATTTTCTTAAATTTACCAAGGCTTGATTTGTCACTCAAGATATGATCTATCCTGGAGAATGTTCTATGAGCACTTGTGAAAAATGTGTATTCTGTTGTTTTTGGATGGAGTGTCGTATAAATATCAATTAAGTCCATCTTATGTAATGTATCATTTAAAGCTTGTGTTTCCTTATTTATTTTCATTTTGGATGATCTGTCCATGGGTGAAGGTGGGGTGTTAAAGTCCCCTACTATGAATGTGTTACTGCCGATCTCCCCTTTTATGGCTGTTAGTATTTGCCTTATGTATTGAGGTGCTCCTATGTTGGGTGCATAAATATTTACAATTGTTATATCTTCTTCTTGGATCGATCCCTTGATCATTATGTAGTGTCCTTCTTTGTCTCTTTTAATAGTCCTTATTTTAAAGTCTATTTTGTCTGATATGAGAACTGCTACTCCAGCTTTCTTTTGGTTTACATTTGCATGGAATAACTTTTTCCATCCCCTTACTTTCAGTCTGTATGTGTCTCTAGGTCTGAAGTGGGTCTCTTGTAGACAGCATATATAAGGGTCTTGTTTTTGTATCCATTCAGCCGATCAGTGTCTTTTGGTGGCAGCATTTAGTCCATTTACATTTAAGGTTATTTTCGATATGTATGTTCCTATTCCCATTTTTTAAATTGTTTTGGATTCGTTTATAGGTCTTTTCCTTCTCTTGTGTTTGTTGGCTAGGAAGTTCCCTTAGCATTGTTGTAAAGCTGGTTTGGTGGTGCTGAACTCTCTCAGCTTTTGCTTGTCTGTAAAGGTTTTAATTTCTCCATCAAATCTGAATGAGATCCTTGCTGGGTAGAGTAATCTTGGTTGCAGGTTTTTCTCCTTCATCACTTTCAGTATGTCCTGCCACTCCCTTCTGGCTTGTAGGGTTTCTGCTGAGAGATGAGCTCTTAACCTTATGGGGATTCCCTTGTGTGTTATTTGTTGTTTTTCCCTTGCTGCTTTTAATATGCTTTCTTTGTATTTAATGTTTGACAGTTTCATCAGTATGTGTCTTGGCGTATTTCTCCTTGTATTTATCCTGTATGGGACTCTCTGTGCTTCCTGGACTTGATTAACTATTTCCTTTCCCATATTAGGGAAGTTTTCAACTATAATCTCTTCAAATATTTTCTCAGTCCCTTTCTTTATCTTTTCTTCTTCTGGAACACCTATAATTCAAATGTTGGTGCATTTAATGTTGTCCCAGAAGTCTCTGAGACTGTCCTCAGTTGTTTCCATTCTTTTTTCTTTATTCTGCTCTGCAGTAGTTATTTCCACTATTTTATCTTCCAGGTCACTTATCCGTTCTTCTGCCTCAGTTATTCTGCTATTGGTCCCATCTAGAGTACTTTTAATTTCATTTATTGCGTTGTTCATCGTTGCTTGCTTCATCTTTATTTCTTCTAGGTCCTTGTTAACTGATTCTTGCATTTTGTCCATTTTATTTCCAAGATTTCAGATCATCCTTACTCTCATTATTCTGAATTCTTTTTCATGTAGACTGCCTATTTCCTCTTCATTTGTTAGGTCTGGTGCATTTTTATCTTGCTCCTTCATCTGCTGTGTGTTTTTCTTTCTTCTCATTTTGCTTATCTTACTGTGTTTGGGGTCTCCTGTTTGCCGGCTGCAGGTTCATAGTTCCCGTTGTTTTTGATGTCTGTCTCCAGTGGCTAAGGTTGTTTCAGTGGGTTGTGTAGGCTTCCTGGTGGAGGGGACTAGTGCCTGTCTTGTGGTGGATGAGGCTGGATCTTGTCTCTCTAGTGGGCAGGTTCACGTCTGGTGGTGTGTTTTGGGGTGTCTGTGGCCTTATTATGATTTTAGGCAGCCTCTCTGCTAATGGGTGGGGTTGTGTTCCTGTTTTGCTAGTTGTTTGGCATAGGTTGTCCAGCACTGTGGCTTGCTGGTCGTTGAGTGAAGCTGGGTGCTGGTGTTAAGATGGAGGTCTCTGGGAGATTTCCACCGTTTAATATTATGTGGAGCTGGGAGGTCTCTTGTTGACCAGTGTCCTGAAGTTGGCTCTCCTACCTCAGAGGCAGAGCCCTGACTCCTGGGCTGGAGCACCAAGAGCCTTTCATCCACATGGCTCAGAATAAATGGAGAAAAAGTAGAGAGAATTAGTAGAAGTATGAGGAAAGAAAGAAGGAAAGGAGGAAAGAAGGAAGGAAGAAAGAAGCAAAGAAGGAAAGAAAGGAGGGAGGGAGGGAGGAAGGAAGGAAAGAAGGAAGGAGGGAAAGAAGGAAAAAAAGACAGAGAGAAAGAAGATACAGTAAAAATAAAATAAAGTATAATATAGTTATTGAATTAAAATATTTAGAAAAAAAAAAGGGACGGATAGAACCTTAGGACAAATGTTGGAAGCAAAGCCATACAGAGAAAATCTTACACAGAAGCATACACATACACACTCACAAAAAGAGGTAAAAGGGAGAAAATCATAAATCTTGCTCTCAGAGACCACCTCCTCAATTTGGGTGGATTCGTTGTCTAAAGGAGGGAAGGAAGGAAGGAAAGAAAGGAAGAAAGAATGAAGGTAAAAGTATAATAAAAGTTATTATAATTAAAAGTAATTATTAAGAAAAAAATAATTTTTTAAAAAAACCATGGATGGATAGAGCCCTAGGACAAAATGGTGGAAGCAAGACTATACAGACAAGATCTCACACAGAAGCATACACGTACACATTCACAAAAGGAGGGAAAGGGAAAAAAAATCATAGATCTCGCTCCTAACTTCCACTTCTTCAATTTGGGATCATTCCTTGTCTATTCAGGTATTCCACAGATGCAGGGTATATCATGTTGATTGTGGAGCTTTAATCCGCTGCTTCTGAGGTTGCTGGGAGAGATTTCCCTTTCTCTTCTTTGTTCTCACAGCTCACAGGAGCTCAGCTTTGGATTTGGCCCTGCCTCTGCGTGTAGGTCGCTGGAGGGCGTCTGATTTTTGCTGACAGCATGGGGTTAAAGGAGCCGCTGATTCGGGGGCTCTGGCTCACTCAGGCCGGGGGTGGAGGGGGGGAGGGAGGGGCACTGCGTGCGGGGCGGGCCTGCGGCGGCAGAGGCCGGCGTGACGTTCCTCCAGCCTGAGGCCCGCCGTGCGTTCTTCCGGGGACGTTGTCCCTGGATCCCGGGAACCTGGTAGTGGCGGGCTGCACAGGCTCCGTGGAAGAGCGGTGTGGAGAGTGACCTGTGCTCGCACACAGGCCCCTTGATGGCGGCAGCAGCAGCCTTAGCGTCTCCCTCCCGTCTCTGGGGTCCGCACTTTTAGCCGCGGCTCGCGCCCGTCTCTGGGGTTCGCACTTTTAGCCGCGGCTCGCGCCCATCTCTGGAGTTCCTTTAAGCAGCGCTCTTAAACCCCTCTCCTCGCGCACCAAGAAACAAAGAGGGAAGAAAAAGTCTCTTGCCTCTTCGGCAGGTGCAGACTTTTCCCGGACTCCCTCCCGGCTAGTCGTGGTGCACTAACCCCTTCAGGCTATGTTCAAGCCGCCAACCCCAGTCCTCTCCCTGCTCTCTGTCCGAAACCGAAACCCAAGCCTCAGCTCCCAGCCCCGCCCGCCCCGGCGGGTGAGCAGACAAGCCTCTTGGGCTGGTGAGTGCAGGTCGGCACTGATCCTCTGTGTGGGAATCTCCCTGCTTTGTCCTCCGCACCCATCGCTGTGCACTCCTCCGCGGTCCCGAAGCTCCCCCCTCCGCCTCCCGCAGTCTCTGCCCGCGAAGGGGCTTCCTAGTGTGTGGAAACTTTTCCTCCTTCACAGCTCCCTCCCACTGTTGCAGGTGCCATCCTTATTCTTTTGTCTCTGTTTTTTCTTTTTTTCTTTTGCCCTACCCAGGTATGCGGGGAGTTTCTTGCCTTTTGGGAGGTCTGAGGTCTTCTGCCAGCCTTCAGTAGGTGTTCTGTGGGAGTTGTTCCACGTGTAGATGTATTTCTGGTGTATCCATGGGGAGGAAGGCGATCTCCGCTTCTTACTCTTCCGCCATCTTCAAGGTCCCCCTAAACTCTTAATTCACTGAATTTCATTCAAGCAAAACACAGTCCTCTAAGTGAAACATCAAACAGAAACATTTATTGAATGTGTCAGGCATTGTGCTAAGGAAATAATGCTGAATAAAACAATCTTAGCATTCAGGGATCCCAGAATACAAGGACAGAGGTGGCAAAAATGAATAGATGATTACTCCACAATGTATGTTATGAAAGGGATGATAAAGAGGACATATTCTGGGTAAACATAAAAAAACCATAGAGAATCAGGTAAGGTCTGTTGGAATAAATGCCTTCAGACCTGACATTTAAAGTATGTTAGTGAGTAAGGAAAAGACTGCAGAAAAAGTGGGCATTCTGAGGCAAGGCATGGACAAGAGAAATACCATGGTTTGTGAAGGGCACCATAAGCATTTTGTTGCTTGAATGAGGGAGTAAGGGGATGAAGCCGGAGAGCTTAGATGGAATTAGATCATGGAATCTCTCATATTCCCAATTAAAAAGACTGAAATTTATCTAAGAAGTGATAAATAGGAACATTTGAAGAAAATTAAACCCTGAATAAAACTAGAGTTCTGTGATTAAAAAAGAAGTGCAGAGAGAAACAAAGCCTAGATAACAAATGATATCTGCCACTACACTATAACATATTTGTACAAAATTGATTACAATCAAAAGCAAGGAAATGACTGCTTCCATTGAGGGAAGGGGCAGGATTTTAAAAAGATAGTTTCAGTCTTAAGGAATATGCAAAATTTCACCAGCAGAGCCTGGATGTTGAACTAAGCAAACAATATGCAAAGAAACGAGAAAACAAGTAATGATACATAACTGATAACATGACAAGGAGGCAACAAGTCCTGTGTGAGGATGGATTTCCTCACTAGCTTTTTGAAACAAGTTCTAGTGGTCAGTTATACAAAAAATGTCTCCATTTTTATATGCAGTTCTGTCTTAATGATGTGAATATACAATGATCATAGTAGTTATCCTTTTTTATGTATTGTATTATTATGTTTTGTAAAAGTTCAAGTCAACTCCAGAGGACATCTTCTTAGGTTTCCAAGATGACTAAGCTAAAGAAATGAATTTGCATTTATTTAGCTTAGCCAAGACATTTCCATCAAGGTACACCTTCACTGGGTAGCTCACTGACCTAAAGATTTTTCATTTAAATGTGCTTAAGAGCATCAGAAATTATAATTTGGTCTCATTAAAAGCTCAGCTTAGCTAAACTTCCACTTAGAACAAGAAAACTGGAAGGAGCATTGTTTCCACTCTAACAACTAGAAAAAACAGACTAAAAAATCACACATTTTCTTAAACCCATAAGAAAGCTAGTGTTGCATGGTAATAAAGTAGACTTGAAATCTAAAGAAAGATAGTTCTTTCATGGAAGAAATAGGACATGAACCCAGGATTACCTGTGACAGAGCATGGAGGAAAATAGGCCAGGTGCCATAAAAAGCAATAAGAATTTAACTACATTTTTAATACATTCCTAAAGGTAGAGTGCAGGCTGGCATAAGAGCTTGAGAGAATGGAACTCCTGGAAGCCACAGACACACAGGTATTTCCTTCACAGTCACAGGTTCTTCTTCACAAACCATCACTGGGTGCTTGCCAGAAAGATCTGGACCAGGGAAGAGGCCCTGGTGAGGCACGTCTAGGAAGACAGTTTGTCAGTTTCTTATAAACAATACAACAGAACAATCTCAGTCCTAAGTATTTACCCAAGAGAAGTTAGCACTTTTATTCACACAATATCCTATATGTGAATCTTTATAGTTGTTTTATTCAAACTACCCCAAACTGGAAACGGCCTAAATATCCATCAAATAGTGAATAGATAAACAAATTGTGATGCATCTGTAAAATGGAATAGTAGTCAATAACAGGAGGAAGCATACTTCTGATACACTCAACACCATGGATAAATTTCACATTCACTGTATACTATGTACAAGAAGGCAGAATGGAAAAGGTACATACTAAAACAATTTTATTTATATTACATTCTGAAGAGGAAAATATAGTGATAGAACACAGATCAGAGCTTTCTATAGGTTAGGGTGGAGTTAAGGTTTGACTTCAAAAGGGCATGGATGAATTTTTTTGAGGTGATGAAACCAAACTATTCTGTATTTTGATTGCATTAGCGGTTGCATGAATGCATGCATTTGTCCATATCATAGAACTATACACTAAAAAGGGTGAATTTTGCTGTATGTAAATTACATCCTAGTGAAAATAAAATAATATAATGAAACCTCCTCTTCTTTTATAAATTGAGCATTGTCCCTGGCTTGATGAGCGAGAAGAGAAGCATGAAAAGCAATTTTAGTTTTAGAGGTCAACCAAATACCAGTGTAACTGTTTTCATCATAATTCTGCTCTCTTTTCTTTAAAACTAAGCTGTAAATAGCTGAACAGTCTATTTGGAAAGCTCAATTCAAAATAGCAAGTTGAATTGGTAGGGAATGCAATTTAGGCTTATATATTTAAATTTGCAGCAATATTCTAGAAATACTGAGTAAAATACAAAATACTTTAAACAAAATATTGCATATTTAAAACAAAAAGAATAATAATTCTATACTAGTTTTTAATCAGCTTTTTAATTTAAGACCAATAAAAGATTTTGAGTAAGTGCTACTACCATGTAATTTTAGAAAAAAAAATTTCATTCTAGTAACTTAATGTAAAATTCAAACGAAAAAGTTTGTGTGTGTGTGTGCATGTGTATGTGCATACATGTGTGTGCATGTGGGGTTAGCTTACATTTCCCTAAACTGCTAACTGGGAAAGTATCTCTACTACAGATTAAATTTGTTGTGAAGTGCAAACACAGTGCCCTTTGGCCTCCTGAAAAATAGATGCTTATGCCATCTATAATTTTCTCTTGATTATTATTTGCATGAAGGCAATGCAACCAGGATTGTTGTTATGAGTGAGAAAAAGGTAAAGATTTTAATAATGTTCTTTCTGCCCCAATATTGAAGAAAACAGTAAAATGAATATTTTTGTTCCTAGTTGAGTACAAAGGAACACTCTAGCCCACCTGAAATCACAGATGTCATATGGGGAGCAATTGCACTTTCCACAGTGTATAACTACTTGGCAGACTCTTCCAGAAGCAGTTGGTGAGACTAGCAGTTCTTGAGCTGCCCTGAGGGCTGTCATATGCCTTAGTGGTTGTTGAATTAATGGTCTGCTCAGCTCTCCTGACCCCAAATTCTTTAGTTTGCTTAGAGTACCAAGCTAAATGAATAAAAACGAAATTAAAGTAAAATCATTTTATTTCAGCAGTCTCATGAAATTAAATCACCACCATTCCCAGATTTGATATTTTGTGATTGGTGTGTCATAGAGTAAAATAACTGAAAGTATACAATTTATCTTGCTATTTAATGTGATCAGGGCCATCTCTTTGATCCCTCATTTATTGAGCAGGCACTGTATGCTTTCCATTGTAATAGGCACTAGTGTATATAACTTGAAAAAGGCATGGACCTTGTGCCCAAGGACTGAAGGCAAGACAGACATGAAACAAAATTGATGCATCACTGCCCAGTGAAGTTTTATACATATGTGAACATGAAGCCATGAAACACAAGGAAAAGAAAACTAAATCTCCATCCAGACACCTGAAAAAGTTACACAGAGTTTGGATATAATTGATCTGAGTGCCAAAGAATAAATATGAGTTTGCCAGACAGAGAAAAAGAAAAAAGCATTTCAGTCAGACAAAAACAATTATATGGGAAGGGAAAATATGTGCTGGAAAAATGGTGAAATATTAGTAATAAATAAGGAGAAATGTATTGAAGATGTTGCAGGATACAAGATATATTTAGTTATAAATAAAATTGAGAAATACTGTTTATGTTTATTGTAGACATTGCTCTTCTGTTGCAAGGCACAGAGAACCCTAAATAGACAAACTGAGGGAATGATAAAAAGAAATTTATTTGTATGTAAGGACAGAAAACACAATATAGCCAGACCTCATGTGTACTACAAATCCCACAGGAATCTGTATTCTCTCTTCATTGCTCAGTGAACACATGGCCCTCATTAACCTTGAAATTTTAGTGGCTTAATACAGTAATAACTTATTATTGACTCAATAAAATGATGGCATTCAGAGAATCTTCCTCTGTTTGGGGGCACTGAAATCAGAAATATGTAGCCTTCAGGTCATACTGTCAGGGGAGCAAAGTCTAAATGAACACACAAAATACTATTAAGGACCAGGCCTACAAAATTTTCACTCACATCACATTGTCTGTAACCCAGTCAGTTAATCTAACAGCCAGGAAGTTTAGAGAATGGGCTTCTAAAAAGGAAAATAAAATAATATTTGACAAAGAGTACATACCTTTGTTGCTGCCAAAATTGTAATCTCCAAGATATTTATAGGTGATACCATTGCCTTTATATTACTTGCACTTTAGATAAAGTTCTCTTTAGAAATTTAGTTCTAAAGTTCTCTTTAGAACTTTAAAGTTCTCTCTGTTTTCTCATATTCACTATTATTGTCTCTGCTGCAGTAATTGATCCCAAAGTTTTAATTGATATTCATAACCTCCTTCTTTTGCTGGCTATTCTAGATGCTACTCACCCTCAGTTAACAATTCTGCTGATCTAGGGTTTCAGATCTTCATCCATGGTGGGATAACTCAGATTTTCATCCTGGTTACCATACCCTTTCAGACCATACTTCCTGTAATTTTCCACCTAAATTTATCACTGAGCATGAGAGAATCAAGAGGAACCTCAGTGTGTCCTGATTTCAGACACACTCCTCCTTACCCCAGTAGCATAGCAGCAACATTTTCACCTCAATATAGTAAGTCAACTACTTCTTCTAGAGTAGTAATTCCTTTCTTTCCCTGCTAGTCCACTGACATAGCAGTGGACAAAATAACCAGTGGCAGATAGACCTCCAGGCTTAAGAGAACCGTATTGTGTGCCCTGGTAGAAGTGCCCTCCCTCTAAAACTGGAACTCTAGTTAAGTTTGGAGGAAAAGTGGTAAAAATTACCCAAATGTGTCAATAGTATTCACTGATGGTGAAAAGTATGTACTCCTACTTTTACTCTCAGAGACATCTGTTCTACTGTTGAGGGTATAGTACCATACAATAGCTGTTGGCTTAGACTTGAATTCCACAAGGATTCATCCCAAAGAGTTCAATTCAAATGTATCTTTTCTGAAGTCATTCTAATGTTCTATCAAGAAATAGTTTCTAAATGATGCAGTATAATATAGGACAAATGGATCTCATGTTCCTATATTTAAATATTTCTTTCACTATCAAATAGGCTCATTAACCCAAAACTATGTTATGATAATTCCATGATCATAAATTTGATACTTTGTGAACCTGAGATAGTGACGCTAGCTGAGACAGTGAAGATAAACCTATATCCAGAAAGCATGTTAACCATGTTCTTGCATGCAGTGTCTGAAATAAGGAAGAAAATGAGAATTATGTCATGAGAAAATGGTCATTCTAAAATTTGTTTATTTCATTTTATTGTCATTGGTAGCATGTTTCAAAGATTACTAAAGATAGATATTCTTTAATCCTGAGAGTTGTTGGTTGGATATTATTCCTATCAAACAATCATATCCTCTAATACAGCTTCTCATTTCATCTTGTAAACTAATTCATTTGATTCTGATTGATTGCTATCAAAGATCCATTTGTTAGACATCTACTACGTGTAAAGCACTTCGGTGGGTGCATGATCTGAAAAGCTCAAAATTTATTGGCAGAGATAAGAGACAATAGCAATAATACAAGACAAACTCATAGAAGAATAAACAGTATTATGGAAGCACTGATATGAGAATAATTTATTTTATCTAGGAAATTAGGAAATGATCACAGAAGAAGTGACAATTAGGTTGGGCAATGAAGAATGAGTTGAATCAAGTCATAAAAAGCTATAGGAGCAAAGATATGGAGGAATGAAAGTTTGTGATATGAAAGCGTGTGATATATTTGGGAAAGGGAGAATAACTCAGGGTTAGAATTCAGTATGAATAGAAGTAGTAGGGCATATAGAACCAGAAAAATATGTTAAATGACATATTATTAATATCTAATGTTTGTGAAAATATGTGACTATGTGGATGTCCTTGAAACAAAAGAAGTATGGAAAAAAGTGGCATGAAATCCTGGAGAGTTTTTGAGCCAGATTACAAAACTTTCAGTGGAATGATAAAGAAGTGATAAAAAACTATTGAGAACAAATAAAACATTTTTGAGAACACAAGTAACATAACTACTGAAGAAGGGGACAAGAGAGTGGAATCAGGAAAAACAACTACCAATTAATTAGATGAGGCCAGATAATACATTTAAAAACATATGAAGTATAGAGTAGCAAAAGGCAAGGATATAAGATAACAGATGTGATACTATCTTATAGTAAAGCAAATGTGAATTGCTGATAATAGCAGATATTGTAAGTGACTCACCCATCTCCCCTCAGCCTTTACCATCTCCGTGCACTCTGGAGCAAATTCCAACTGCCAATGCCTCTGATTTTTTGTTGCCAAGGTGTCCATGACCACCAGAGCCTGTTCTGCCTTCTAGATGGTTAGGCTAGAAGTACTGGTGGATCAATAGTCTTTAGGATCCCTTAACCAGTAGCTGATGGAACTATATGAATCATTACCCTCATCTCCCTTGTCCCCTGAGTGGAATAATTCTCAAGTCTTGTTCTTCTCTCTCTCCCTCAATTCTTCAATAAGTTTAAGTTTCAGGTGCTCACATGGTAACATACTTCTTATTGGCTTTACTCCCTTCCTTGTATTATCTATGTTCTCTCCAACGCTGTTCCCAGGTCACTCCCCAAATATACTACTTGCATTCTAATTATTTTTTTCAAGAACTTCTTGTAGGAGAACCCAAATTAAGACAGTTTTGCTGGAAGTAGTCCTACACATCCTCAGATTGAAACACTAACAAGGAATGTTTCTAGGAATATATCACCAATGATTCAATTGAAGTGGCTAGAGATAATTCCTGGCACACTTTAACATCACAATTACTAATGCTCTTACCTGAGAAGAATTAAGACAAAATATGAATAAAGTGGAATGCACTGGTGTATTGCCTTTCTATTGCATCCATAACAAGTTACTACAAATTTAGTGACTTAAAACAACACAACTTTATTTTCTTTGAGTTCTAAAGAAGACCAGTACAGATCTCAATAGACTATCAGGTGTCAGTAGGTTTGTGTTCCCTCTGGAGGTTCTAAGGGAGCATCCATTTTCTTGCCTTTTCAGCTTTTAAGAGGCAACCTACATTCCTTGTCTTCCTGTTATCTTCAAAACCAGTAATGTTGCCTGTCTCTCACTATTCTTCCATAGCCACATTTTCCTCTGACCCTACATAGGTCCTGCTTTTAAGAACCCATGTGATTGGGAAAGGAGTAGGGGGAGGGATAAATTAGGAGTTTAGGATTAAAATATACACACTACTATATATGAAATAGATAACTAACAAGGATCTACTGTATAGCACAGGGAACTATACTCAATATCTTATTATAACCTATAATGGGAAAGAACCTAAAAAAGAATATATATATATATATATATATATATATATATATATATATATATATATATATATATATAACTGAATCACTGTGCTGTACACCTGAAACTTACACAACATTGTGAATCAACTATATTTCAATAAAGGTTTCAAAAAGAATGCGTGTAATTATAGTGGTTCTACACTGATAATAATATTACCATCTGAAGGTCATTAACTTAATCACATATGCAAATTCCCTTTTTCTATGTAAACTAACATTCACAAGTTCTGGGAATTAAGATGGAGACATTTGGAGGACATTATTCTGTCTACCCCAACTGGCTTGTGGAAAAAAGCAAACATTTAAGAGATATGTGGACAATGGTACTTACAAAGACTGGGTGATTTGTTGGTTTGAGTTAACTGTTATCAAAGCATAGAAGGAAAAAAATTGTAGATTCAGGTCAGGTATTAACAACACAACGTTAAATGTGAAAAATGGAAGCTATCTATGGTTACATTTAAAGAGACGGTTATCCCCTGCAGGCAGAAGGCAGACTGAGCTGAAAATGAGACTGGAATCTTATTGTGGTAGAAGCAGAGTTGAATTTATATCACCAATAAGTTTTATAGAAAGATAAAGATGTGATAGGCAAAGAGTGAGCAAAGGTATAGGAGAGGAACATAGGTGTGGACATGATTTAAAACTTTGAACAATCAAATTACTCTAAAATGTCTGGTTCTGCAGGAAGGAGTAGGCCATGTGGGTTTGAATTATTTTATTCTGAAAGTCCTCCAGGAAAAGAAATTTTCCCGGAATACAAATGGGAACCAATTGTCCTATGGTGGAAAAATGGTAATAAATTGCTCCTAATGAAGTGGCTGGTGTTCAGTGTCTGTGAATGGCATGGCTCAAATAGAGCACAATGCAGACTGTTTTATGTTTTCAAGTGATATTTGAAAAGAAGACAGAACAAAACTTAAGTCCAGTGACAAGCAATAAAAATGAGTAAATGCATAGAATTAAGTTCCCAAGGTTAAGGAAGTAAGAATTGTTTATCAAAAGAAAAAAAAAAAAAATAAGGGCCCAAGATAGCGTTATCTCAAAGATCTAAAACTATATATTGGGTCCATTGTTCTTTCTCAAAATTGCTTTGGCTATTCAGGGTCTTTGTGTTTCCACACAAATTTAAAAAATTTTTATTCTAATTCTGTGAAGAATGCCACTGGTAATTTCATAGGGTTTGCATTGAATCTGTAGATTGCTTTGGGTAGTATAGTCATTTTCACAATATTGATTCCTCCAATCAAAGAACATGGCATATTTCTCCATCTGTTTATACGATCTTTGATTTCTTTCATCAGTGTTTTATACTTTTCTGAATAGAGATCTTTTGCTAGGTAGGTTTATTCCTAGGTATTTTATTCTTCCCATTGTGATGGTAAATGGGATTGTTTCCTTAACTTTTCTTTCTGATTTTCTGTTTTTAGTGTATAGGAATGCAAGAGATTTCTGTGCATTAATTTTTTATCCTGAAACCTTACCAAATTCATTGATTAGTTCTAGTAGTTTTCTGGTCACATCTTTAGGATTTTCTATGTATAATATCATGTCATCCGCAAACAGTTTTACTTCTTCTTTTCCAATTTATTTTTATTTCTTTTTCTTCTCTGATTGCCATGGCTAGTACTTCTAAAACTATATTGAGTAAGAATGGTGAGAGTGGACATCCTTGTCTTGTTCCTGATCTTAGTGGAAATCCTTTCAGATTTTCACCATTGAGAATGAAGTTTGCTGTGGGTTTGTCATATATGGTCTTTATTATGTTGAGGTAGGTTCTCTCTATGCTCATTTTCTGGAGAGTTTTTATTATAAATGGGTGTAGAATTTTGTGAAAAGCTTTTTCTGCATCTACTGAGATGGTCATATGGTTTTTATTCCTTAATTTGTTAGTATGGTGTATCACATTGATTGATATGCATATACTGAAGAATCTATGCATTCCTGGAATAAATCCTACTTTATCATGGTGTATGATGCTTTTAATGTGTGGTTGGGTTCTGATTGCTGGTATTTTGTTGAGGATTTTTACATCTATTTTCATCAGTGATATTGGTCTATCAGGCTACCTGACTTCAAACTATGCTACAAAGGTACAGTAACGCACTGGCACAAAAACAGAAATATATATCAACAGTACAGAATAGAAAGCTCAGAGATAAACCCATGCACATATGGTCACCTAATTTATGACAAAGGAGGCAAGAACATACAATGGAGAAAAGACAGCCTCTTCAATAAGTGATGCTGGGAAAACTGGACAGCTACATGTAAAAGAATGAAATTAGAACACTCCCTAACACCATACACAAAAATAAACTCAAAATGGATTAAAGACCTAAATGTAAAGCCAGAAACTATAAAACTCTTAGAGAAAAACATAGGCAAAACACTCTTTGAAATAAACCACAGCAAGTTCTTTTTTTCCCACCTCCTAAAGAAATGAAAATAAAACAAAAATAAACATATGGGACCAATTAAAATTAAAAGCTTTTGCACAGCAAAGGAAACCATAAACAAGATGAAAAGACAACTCTCAGGATGGGAGAAAATATTTTCAAATGAAGCAATGGACAAAGGATTAATCTCCAAAATATACAAGCAGCTAATGGAGGTCAATATCAAAAATAACAAAATAACCCAATTATAAAAATGAGTGGAAGTTCTAAACAGACATTTCACCAAAGAAGACATACAGGTGGTCCAGAGGCACATGGAAAGATGCTCAAAATACCTAGGAATAAACCTGTCTAAGGAGCCAAAATACTTGTAGTCAGAAAGCTATAAAAGAGTGATGAAAGAAATCAAAGATGACATAAACACATGGAGAAATATACCATGTTCTTGGATTGGAAGAATCAATACTGTGAAAATGACTATACTGTCTAAAGCAATCTACAGATTGAATGCAATACCTGTCTAACTACCAATGGCATTCTTCAGAGAATTAGAACAAAAAATCTGACAATTTGTATGGAAAAATAAAAGACCCTGAATAGCCAAAGCAACCTTGAGAAAGAAAAATGGAGTTGGAGGAATCAGGCTCCCCGATTTCAAACTATACTACAAAGCTACAGTAATCAAGACAGTATGGTACTGACATAAATCAGAAATATAGATCAATGATACAGGGTAGAATGCCCAGAGATAAACTGATGCATATATAGGCACCTAAATTATGACAAAGGAGCCAAGAACATACAATGGAGAAAAGACAGCCTCTTCAATAACTGGTGCTGGGAAAACTGGGCAGCTACATGCAAAAGAATGAAATTAGAACACTACCTAACATCATACACAAAAATAAACTCCAAATGGATTAAATACTTAAATGTAAGACCAGACAATATAAAACTTTTAGAGGAAAACATAGGAAAAACACTCTTTGACATAAAGCACAGCAAGATCTTTTATGACCCCCCTCTTAGAATAAAGGAAATAAAAACAAAAATAAACAAATGGGACTTAAACTTAAAAGCTGTTGCACAGCAAAGGAAACCATAAACAAGACAGAAAGACAACCCGCAGAATGGAAGAAAATATTTGCAAATGAAACAACAGACAAAGGATTAATCTCCAAAATACACAAACAGCTCATGAAGCTCAATACCAAAAAAACAAACAATCCAATTAAAAAATGGACAGGAGACCTAAATAGACATTTCACCAAAAAAGACATACAGATGGCCAAGAAGCACATGAAAAGATGCTCAACATCACTAATTATCTGAGAAATGTAAATCAGAACTACAATGAGGTATCACTTCATGCCAGTCAGAATGGTCATTATTAACAAAGCTAGATACAATAAATGCTGGAAAGGCTGTGGAGAAAATGGACCCCTCCTACACTGTTGGTGGGAATGAAAATTGATACAGCCACTATGGAAAGCAGTATGGAAGTTCCTTAGAAAACAAAAAATAGAACTACCATATGACCCAGAAATCCCACTGCTGGGCACATATGCTGAGAAAATCATAATACAAAAAGAGGCATGCATCACAATGTTCATTGAAGCACTATTCACTATAGCCAGGACATGGAACCACCCTAAATGTCCACTGACAGATGAATGGTTAAAGAAGATGTGGCACATATATACAATGGAATATTATTCAGCCATAAAAAGAAATGAAATTGAGTTACCTGTAGTGAAGTGCATGGAACTAGAGACTGTCATACAGAGTGAAGAAAGTCAGAAAGAGAAAAATAAATACTGTATGCTAATGCATATATATGGAATCTAAAAAAAAAAAAAGGTACTAATGAACTTAGTTTCAGGGCAGGAATAAAGAGGTATACCTAGAGAATGGATTTGATGACATGAGGTGGGAGGGCGAAGCTGGGGCAAAGTGAGAGTAACTTTGACATATATACACTACCAGATGTAAAGTAGTTGGCTGGTGGGGAGCAACAGCATAGCACAGGGAGATCAGCTTGGTGCTTTACTATGACTTAGAGGGGTGGGATAAGGAGGATGGGAGGGAGTTTCAAGAGGAAGGGGATATGGGGACACATGTATGCATATGGCTGATTCGTTTTGTTGTGCAACAGAAACTAAAATGGTATTGTGAAGCAATTATACTCCAATAAAGATCTATTCAAAAATCTACAAACAATAAATGCTGGAAAGGGTGTGGAGAAAAGGGAACACACTTTGCACTGTTGGTAGGAATGTAAATTGATACAGCCACTGTGAACAGCAGTATGGAGTTTCCATATAAAACTAAAAGTAGAACTACCATATGATCCAGCAATCCCACTACTGGGCATATACCCTAAGAAAACTATAATTCAAAGGGACACATGTACCCCAGTGTTCATTGCAGCCGTATTTGCAATAGCCAGGGTATGGAAACAATGTAAATGTCTAATGACAGAGGAATGGAAAAAGAAGATGTGGTACATATGTACAATGGAATATTACTCAGCCATAAAAAGGAATGAAATTGGGTCATTTGTAGACATATGGTTGGACCTAGAGTCTGCCATACAGAGTGAAGTAAGCCAGAAAGAGAAAACCAAGTATCGTATATTAATGCATATATGTGGGATCTAGAAAAATGGTACAGATAAACCTATTTGCAGGGTAGGAATAGAGATGTAGATGTAGAGAATGGACATATGGACACAGAGGAGGAAGGGAAGGGTGGGAAGAATTGGGAGATTAGGACTGACATATATACACTACCATATGTAAAATAGATAGCTAGCTGAAACATGCTATAAAGCACAGGAAGCTCAGCTTGGTGCTCTGTGATGACCTAGATACATGAGATGAGGTGAGTGGGAGGGAGGTCCAAGAGAGAGGGGATATAGGTATACACATAGCTGATTCACTTCATTGTACAGCAGAAACTAATGCAACATTGTAAAGCAATTATACTCCAATTAAAAAAAAAAGTATACTAAGGGTTATTTATTAAGTGAGCGTGCTGATCAACTGACCTCTATTTGAACAACAAAAAATGAAAAGTAAATTTCTCTAAGAATTTTCTTAGATATAAGTTGAATATGTTTGATTACTAGAATTATTCATTTGTCAAATAAACAAAAAAGATTTGGTGAGGCACGTTTTGCCTGGACACCTTTCACAATGCTTAAATGGATAGATTAGACGTTTACCTACCTGGAGACATGAGAATGGATCCATGGCTTTCAAATTCTAAGACTTTTTTTTAACAGTAAAAGATGATTTGGATCATATATCAGATTTCCAAAGCCAAAGTGAAGGGAAACATTGATCCATTATTAATTTCATAAATATATTGATTGATATATTTCACCAGTGATGGTGAAAAAATCAAGATACATTGGCCAAACTCTTGAGTTTTATTTCACCTCTTCTTTGACCTTCTAATTGGGATTTAGGGATATTGAAGTTATTTATATTAGAATATCATAAATGAAAACAAATGGTTTATTGTAACAGTGATCTGTGTATTTTGTATTTGTGGGTATTGAATAGTTCAGATTTAAACCTGAAGAGAATGTTCTTGTTGAAAGGCGGCAAGAAATAGCTAGGGTAAGGTGTCTGCTGTTGGGTATGCAGAAAACTGTCAAGAGTAAATCTCTCACTCCCAAATTATTGTGAACTGTGGTTATTTGGACAGCCAGAGGGAGGCAGGAGATAAAAAAAAAAAAAAAAAAAAAAAAAACACACACTAAGAAGCAAGCTGTAAGAATATCAATGGAGTGACCGCAACAGTGAAATATGATGAACAAACTTATAGGCATAGTTTATGTGAAAAGATTCTCCATATAATAGAGACTGTGAGTATTATGGCAATGTTATAAGCTGTAGGATAACTGTAAGATAATGTGATATTGTAGATTATTTTGATTTGTATGTTGTATGTGTATATGTGTGAATAGATATTTATTTTATTTTTATATGACAAAAGGAAAGAGCTTATATGAATTGTATGCTTATTATACTTCCTATTGTGCACTTTGAATGGATCTTTTACCCATGCTGATTGTGTAACAGCATGCCTAAACCAGTTGGAAAATACTGGTTAACTGACAAAAAAAATATTTTCCATAGTTGGATACATTACTTTATACATTTGTTAATATTTCCTCAAATCTCAATAGAAACATCTTTAAGTATTGAGAAATTCTAAAGAGCATGGTGTTAGATAAATTTTTGCAAAAATCTAATTTTTACTTGAAAGTGTCCGTCTTTTCATTTGCAGAAAATACTATCAGATGTTTTCCTAAGGTGGCAGGTTTGCTTCATCTTTTGTCTTGTTGAGTTTCTTTTAGAATATATCAGCAAAATATTCAATTCTGAATAATCATAATTTGTCAGCCTGTTGTATCTTCAAGTAAAATGGTGCTTTATGAATAAAGGGACTAGTTCAGCTAGCAACTGAAACCATCACACAAGGGCTTTACTTAGAGACAAACATCAGAAGAGTTTTATAAATATTCCTCATTTTGTTACACAGAATATTAAAGTGACATATATACTCAAGGGCCAATATTAATAGAACTAATAGTTTTTATCATTTTATCAAAGACATTCATAAGTAAAATTGCTTTCTCTGCATGTGTGTGTGTGTGTGTGTGTGCATGCATGTTGCATTACAGTGAGGAATATAATGACTGAAATTTTTTGCCACTGCCTTGATTTATGATGTCACCAGCAGCTGTATCAGCAAATGTGAAAACGTCAGCACAGTAAAATAGACACAGAGTGTTTTAGTGTTATTATAAAAATCACTCTGACCTTGAGGAGTCTCTGAATGATTTCCAATGCCTCAAGTGGACTATGGATACCTGTCAATGTCTGGCCCACTACCTAAGGTGGGTCTCTGGTAGGGGAAGGGTGTATCTTCAGATTTGAATCCTATTAGTGACTGTGACTGGCCCAGTACATTTGTCCCTGTGCTAAAAATAACACCTAGAGAAACAGCCAACACTAATGTAGATGATACACAATGCTACGTTAGAGGCTACCACACTAACCTGTACTCTTTCTTTGTTTAAATCTAGTATCTCCAGATTGAGTGTCTAATCTCTTCATTCTAGACCTCTGACCCCAAGTCTGTTTCTTGGTTTCTTGATCTCAACTTATTTTTTCTGCCTGACTATCACATGAATAATATTTTTAGTAAGTTTCCAGTTCATCCTTAAACTGGGATTTCTCTCACCAGTGCACATCCCTCCTAAGTTATTCCCTTTCTCTGGATGCTTGTGGGAAATCACAGAAAGTCTATGGCTGAACTTTCATCAGTATCCTAATGTCTACTGAAACCTGGGATAACTTCTGTCTGATTTTTAGTCTGTTCCTAAAATACTTATCAAGCATTGTCTGAGAAAAGCCAGTAGAAATTTTCTGAGAAATCTGGAGAAAATCTCACTTGCACTATGTCCCTCATCCTCCACCATGTTTGAGCTCTTTACAGTATTTGTTCCACTTTCCCTGAATTGGTAGACAGTGACAGAATGTCCCTGAGATATTTACTTGGGTCCCTATACATCACTAGGGTGCTGACTTGACTGCTGGCTCCACAAAAGACATGATGAGAAACCTGTCACTTTCTCCTCCCATAATTTCATAACCTTGACAGTTTAGACCTTAACAGAGATGGTCCCCAGTTTACAAGAGTTGGACTTAAGATTTTTTGACTTTACAACAGTGGGAAAGCCATATGTATTCAGTAGAAACCATACTTCAAACTTTCAATTTTGATCTTTTCCCAGGCTAGTGATATGCAGTATGATACTCTCTCATGATACTGGGTGGAAAAGTGAGACACAACTCCCAGTCAACCATGTGATCAGGAGGATAAAACAACACATTACGACCATTCTGTACCCATACGACTATTCTATTTTTCACTTTCAGCACAGTATTCAATAAATTACACAAGATATTCAATACTATATTATATAATAGGCTTTTTGGTACATAATTTTGTCCAACTATAGGCTAATGTATGTGTTCTGTGCACATTTAAGATAGGCTAGGCTAAGCACTCTAGAGCCCATGAGCCACAACTACTGAGCCTGCACACCACAACTACTGAAGCCCATGCGCCTAGAGCCTGTGCTCCGCACCAAAGAGAAGCCACCACAATGAGAAGCTGGCATGCTGCAATGAAGAGTAGCCCCACTCACCAAAACTAGATAAAGCCTGTGTGCAGAGACGAAGACCCAGTGCAGCCTAAAATAAATAAATAAATAAATTTATTAAAAATAAATGATAGGCTAGGCTAAGCTCTGATGTATGGTAGCTTAGGGGTATTAAATGCATTTCCAACTTAATGATATTTTCAACTTAATGATGAGTTTATTGGGACATAACCCCATCCTAAGTTGAAAAGGTCTGTATTATTATTTGAATGATGACAGTTTGGAGCTTTAAAATATTTTTTCCAGGGAACAAAATTCAGGCAAAAATTTCTCAAACCATGGTCCTTGAATTATTTGAACAGAATCACATGGAATACTTATTTAAAAAATACAGATTCCTGAGCCTATCCAGATTCCATAAATCAGTGTCTATGAAGGTATCTCTGAAGAATTTGCTTTTTTCACAGAAAACCCAGGTGGTTGTTTTTCCAACATAAAGTTTAAAACCACTGCTCTGTCCTGTATTCCTGAGGCTGAGATTTGGGGGTTTGTAGACAAAGGGACATTAAACTTCTCTTTTATAGAAGGGATCAAAGGTAAATATTTTCCCAAAATCTGTTTAAGGTGTGTGTGTGTGTGTGTGTGTTTTGAAATGGAAAATACAAATATTAATCTTATGTGATATTCTGAAGTTAGACAATGTATCAAAATCTTGACTTATGAAAGTAAGAGAGGAAGCAGAATTAATCTACTTTATCTATTCTAACTGCATTTTGTCACTCAGATTACTCTTTTTTGGTTAAGTTCATTTATATCCCTTGAACCCATCTCTCACTAGGGAATGAGAAGAGGAGACTGAAGAAAAAGAATGAAAAAAGCGTAAAGATTGTAGTAAGAGGTTTGTCCCCCTTAAAATTATAGATACTGAATTAAAGAGGCTAAGAAAAGAGCAGAAACACACATTGCTTAAAAAGTATATTAATAATAAAATAAAATAAATGTCCATATCAATACAATAAGAAACTTCTATGATGCCCCTCACAGTATCAGAAGTTGTAATGAAATTCTGGCAAAAATATAATGAGCTTTCTGGGAAATGACTAAATATAAAAAGTACAGAGGAAAAGAAAAATTATATTATAAACCATGTAGAATATCCCAATATGCCAGCCAGCAGGCAACTTCAAATAGATTAAAAAATATTTTGAACTGATATTAGGACAAGAAGATATGACATTACATTAAAAAAATTATGATAATGTTACAAAAGTAATAGCATTTATTGCAATGTATTTCCCAGAGCACATTCTGTATATTAAAATATAGATTTACACTGTCATTGAAATTACTACATACAATAAATGTGTTACAGATTAGCTCACATAATAAGAGATTTAGTTTTCTTTCCTCCTATTACCTTTACTCCAACCTGAACTTTCTATTTGTATATTTGTACATATTTTCAACATTGGTATTGAAACTGAGCAGGACTCTGCGGGGCTCTTGGGCATGAAAGCCTTTATGTTTCCCCCTCTACCCACTGTTTCTTGTTTGTAGGAAATAGGTTTCAGCCTCCATGACCTTCCCTGAGTTCCAAACGGCAGGTTCAAACAGTTGCTAAGCAGGGAAGGGAGGGGATGAAGAGACAAAGGAGGAGCAGTCAAGAAGCAATAGTGAAGCCTTGGGACAGGCTTCTGGTTCTGCCTCAAGGGATACACATATCAATATCTTTGAGGTCTTCTGCAGAACCAAAACTCCTAACAAATGGAAGAACTTAACTACTTGATGAAGTATTCTTTATTCCACAGAGGAAGTCACAGTTTGATAACCTCAAGAGCCACAGAAACTCATCAGTAGACCACCTGAGGCCAGGTTAAAGGAATGCAGGCCCTGCGCACACCCTGATCCTTATCAGCAACACTGCTCTTGAACCATGGCTATAAAACTCCTCACCAAATCCCCCCAAGTTGGACACACAGTCTTGAGGACATTAGCCCACTATGTCCCCTTTTGCCTGGCAAAGCAATAAAGCTATTATTTCCCCTTCACCCAAAACTCTGTCTCCAAGATTCGATTTGGCACCAGTGCACAAAGGCTGAGTTTTCAGCAACTGCATTAATAAGGAACACATTAGTATTTCCTATGCCAAATGCTAGTGATGCTAAAGACCCTCTCCTCCCCTAAGGCTGCTCTCAGGAAAATGTGCAACATAAGATTTTCAGTCTGTAATATGATGAGTTTAAGTAAATATATACTTCTCTAAAATGCAAGTAAACATTTTATGTTTGAGCTTACATTATAAAAGTCTTTGTATACAAATAAAATAATTTCAGAGACCCTGGGACAAATGGGTTAAATGATGTAAAATATTAGTCCACAAACACTTCAGACTTTGAAACTATCAATGTTAGAGATTTGAAAGGATGTCTGCATTGCAACAGGAAAATCTATGCCTTAATAAACTACATATTCACAATCTTCAAGTGAAAGTTTAAAATGTTTAAATTCTGTTGGCACCAGTTAAATTACAAAATAAGTGAGTCTATTGTTAACATCTATTATATGGACATGTTTTGTTACTAAACTCAAGTTTGTGTGCCTAATGCACAGTGAGGCCAAACAAATCAAAATATTGGCATTTGGATCAGAGAAAGGTTTATTGCAGGGCCAAGCAAGGAGAACAGGTGGCTCATGCTCAAAACAAGCAAGCAAAAAAACAAAAACATAAAAACAAACAAAAAATCCCTGATGGTTTTTGGGGAGAAGTTTTTATAGGCAAAATTTGGGGTGAGGGCTGCATGGTGTGTGACTTTCTTCTGATTGGTTGGTGGTGAGGTAACAAGGTGGTGTTCCAGGAATCTTTTGTCAGCCTGAGGTTACCATCATCCACCGGGGTGGGGGTCCAGAACTCAAAGAAACATTGTTATGTATATCCCTTGAGGAGAAACCAGAATCCTGTCCCAGGGCTGCACTATTGTTTCTTGACTGCTCCTCCTTTGTTTCTACATTCCCTCCCTTCCATGATAAGCAACAGGGAATATGCCCTTTGGAAATCAGGGAGGTCAGGGAGGCTGAAGCCTATTTCCTACAAACAAGAAATGGTGACACAAAAAGGATTTGTACCTGGGAGGGCCCCAACAGGGTCCTGTTCCATTTCAGTTTCATTCACAATTGTAAATCCAGGCACCTGCTACAGTTTCTGGTACTTAATGGAGGATCAAATATTTGTTAAGCATTGCATAAAAACATGTTTATTTATTAAATTTTAGTTTCAGGTACATTTTATTATTTGGTCATCAAAAACAGTGAGGTTTTATGCAGCACATTATATATAGTGCAATTTTAATTTTCAAAAATAGCTATATTGCTATTGAGAACTTGAGAACTTTCTTTTAGATCTGTCTTGTTTTGAGAAGACCCATTAGTTTAATGCAAATTACTTCTTCTTTAGTGTCAGTGGCAGATTACCGCCTTTAGCGATAAAACCTTCATCTAGATGAAGGAACTTAAACATGAAGAGGGGAAGTAATTTTGCCAGGTCACCCAGCAGTTAATGATGGAGTAAGAATTTGACCTAGGCAGTCAAAATGTTATGCCTGCCCAAGATTTAGATGACATAAAATAATCAAAAGAGTACAGCTGCATGCAATTTTAGGGAGAAAGAAATTCTAGAAAGGGAAGAAAATAGTATTTATAATGTTAACATAGCTAATCCAACAAAGCATTCGAGGACAGTGAGGGCTAAGAAAAGTCCTTAAAAAACTGAGTATAGGGCTTACCTGGTGGTGCAGTGGTTGAGAGTCTGCCTGCTGATGCAGGGGACACGGGTTCGTGCCCCGGTCCTGGAAGATCCCACATGCCATGGAGTGGCTAGGCCCGTAAGCCATGGCCACTGAGCCTGTGTGTCTGGAGCCTGTGCTCCACAATGGGAGAGGCCACAATAGTGAGAGGCCCATGTACTGCAAAAAAAAAACAAAAACAAACAAACAAAAAAAAAACTGAGTATAAGTCCACTTTGCAAGAAGTTAGGATGGGAGTGCAAGGAAGAGGAAGACAATGAGAATAAATTATTTTAAAATTATTTTTGACAGTTAACGAGGAAAGTTAACGAGGTCAAAGGAAGACCTCTTAAAAATACAGGTAAAAAGTGGATGTATAGGGACAGAAAAGCTAGTAGTGAGGGAGAGATGGAAAAACACAAGAGAGAGACACAAGAGAAAGTAAAGCATTGATAGAACAATTTCTCAGAGGAGAAGAACAAGGGCATACATGGTGGTGGTATTACATAGAATAGATCATTTGTCTGCATCCACCACTTAATCATTAGATTTCTATAAACTTCATTTATGCACCGTGGAGTCAGTTAGGAAAGAGTAATAAATATCATTGTGAATAGTGTAAAGTGGTAGAGTCATGAAAAATCAGCTAATTTAAACATAACCCTAAACACTTATCTCACTGACTAGAAGAGGTATTGAAACCTCTTTTAGCATAATGATTTTTGATGGTTTTTATGGGGGCAAGGATTCTCAGCCTGTTATCCACATAGAAAATTGGATGAATCAGTGTTCTCAAAATGTAATATTAAGATTCACACCACACTGAAAGTGTGTATGTTTAACCTTTACAAAAATAGCTTGAGGGAAATAAATTTTTTTCAATACTTCAGTTAAAAGCCATTGGAAATGTACCCTTCTCAAAAGGTAATTGATTCAAGTAATATTGCTGAACTAAAGAGTGGCAAATATGTAGGTTTACACTAGAGTCAGTACTCTATGTTGTTACAATTTTTGACTTTTTTAATAAATAAAACTGAGTGAATTTGAGTTAACTCAAATTAATATTTGTCTTTGTAGCATGAATGCCCTAAGAGATCTAAAAGTATTGAGAAAGAACACCATACAATACTTACATGCTGTTTAAAAAAATAGAAGAGAATGTTATATTTGCTATACCTCATGTACAAGTGAGGTAGAGCATTTTGTTCTATAATGAACAAAAATTTCCTAATAAAGACAATGAAACTAGAAAGGGATAGGGTTTGTCAAATTGAAATGTAGGAGATATAATAATTCATCACTTGAAAAGGACATTACAAAATCTAACCTGCCATTAATACAAAATGTTCTCTCCAGGGCCCATTTCAATATTCAATAAACACCTCCTTATGTGCCAGCCTTTAGGTTTGCAAAGATAAATAAGATATTTCCTGTGCTCAAGAGAATTACAGTATAGAAGTAAAAAGATCAAGGAAATAAATTGTTTGTAGGTAATTAATAAAAAAATATTTTTTTCCAGTAATACAGCAAAAACATAGAGAAGGGAGTGAGTAACCATAATATGTTGAGTTGGAGAAGGCCTCAGGCAGAAAGTAAACCTAAGGTGGGTGTATAAAATGTATTATAAAAGTTTACCAGGAAGACATAACAAAAGGAGGGTATCAACAAATATTTGAGACATGAAATAAAATTATATGTATATAGAAAGTATTTTAATACTTCTGAATGGTAACACACTTGTATGTACCTATAGCAGTAAAGACATGAGGAAGATTGATGGATAATGTGACTGGAAAGGTGGGTAGGGGGGCAGATCAAGTGGTCTGTGTGTCAGGTCAAAATATTCCAATTTCAGACTGGAAGCATCAAGAAGTAAGGAAGAGAATTAAGTGGTAAGTCATATGACCAGATTTGGTTTTAGATAGTTCATGGTAGTTGAACATGTACAGTGGGACCAGATAAAGAACAGGGAGGTTATGTAAGAGGCCATTATAACAGTCCAGACAAAATAGAAGGAAAGAAGAATTGAGTTGAGGGACATGCATGTGGTAGAATTCCAAGAAATATTCTAAGATTGGATGTAGGGTTAAAGGATGAGTTGAAGGTAATACTTGATGAGTGGCACAGGGCACTTAGTTGATACTAATATTTAAGTAATGCTTTATCTCTGGATAGATGGTTTTAGCCATTGGTGCTCAGACTCTAATGCATGTAAACCATTATGTGACAGTTTTCAGACACTCAGGATGTATTTACTTTATAATGATAATGTCCCAGGTGTCCATGATTAGTGAGCATTGTCTACTTCATAGACCCTTAGCTGCCACATAAATCAACAGTATATGTGCTTCAGTGAGCAGTTGTAAATAACTTAAAAATTAATTGCTCCAGTTGTTCAGATAATTCTGCAGAAGGATGAATTAAATTCAAGTTGCTCTGTGGTTTATTTGGCAGAATAGAGGAAATTGAACTCTATTAATTTATGTAAAGTAGGACATATATATTCATTTTATAGTTATAATAATCATAACTAAGAAAAAATCTCCTTGACGTTTTGTTGTACAGCACTATACAAAATTAACTCCATCATATCAAAACAAGATCCTTGGACTGTTTTACAAATGAAGATGTTATAAAGAATAAGGGTCATTTTTGTCCATATTCCTTTCATTGAGGGATTCACACAATAGTTTGACAGTTTGCCTCTCTGTGCTTAAATCATCTTCAGGATGAGCTTTATAGAAAATAATGACTTGGTTCTCACTTAAAACCATTTGCATAACATTTCTGGGACCAAATTGTACTCAATCCTTGGCTCAGGTATTTTGGCTGCTGAAAAGAAAAGAAAATGATCCAAGAAGCTTTGAAATTTTATTGGTGACATTTTCTATTTTGAATGCTCAATCTCAGGTTTTTAAAAGGAAAGATGTCTCATCTTAATTTCTATTTGTATTTCTGATGACTTCTAACTAATCCTATTTGTATCCCATCACGGAAAAGATGGAACTCACTGTTCATAAGTTGACAAGGTTTGTAACATTGGCAAACCCAATCATTGGAAAATTAGTGATATGACATACAAACAAGAAATCATAAAATAACCTGGATATTATATCAAAATTTTTCCAATTTTATTGAGGTTTAATTTACAAAATCTCAAAGCTATCCATTTTAAACATACAGTTGTTGAGTGGTGAAAATTTTATAATGTTGGGTAAATACTACCATTTCTCTCATTCTAAAAATTTATTTTCTGTCTATTTGCAGTTAATTCCCTCACTAAACTCCTGGTCCTAGGCAAACAATGATTTATTTTTGGTTACAATAGTTTGACTTTTCTAGAATTTTGTATAAGTGGGTTTATCTAATAGCATTATGTATTCAAGATTTATCCTCATTGTGGTTGTGTCTATTGCTGAATTGTATTCCACAGTATGGGTAAACCATATTTGTTTATACATTCAATAATTTTTAGACGTTTGGATTTTTAAAAGAATTTAGTTATTGTGAATATGTTACAGTGGTCTAATAGGAGATGTTATGATAGAAACAATAGTAGCAGCAATGTGAGTAAGGAATGCAGGTGGCTTTTAGAAGCTGAACAAGTAGATCTTTTCTGGAAGCCTCCAGAAGGAATGAAGTCCTGCCAACACCTTAATTTTAGACTCTGTCCTTCAGAACTGTAAAGAATAAATTTGTGTTGTCTTAAGCCACTTGTCTGTGGTAATTTGTTATGATAGCAGTGGACTAATACAGATTTTGGTTTGTCAACGTTTTAGTGTGGAAAGATGTCTTTATTTCTCTTGATGGTGGAAAAGCAGAGTCATACAGTAAGTGTATAGGTATTATTTCAAATAATCAAATTACCTTAAAACACACTGTGTGCCAAGGGGAGGAAAATTGTATGTCCAAGATTATTCTATGTGACTTGTCACTGAAGTTAACTTTACCAGTATAAATTAATTTTTGCGACTAAAAATATGAGCATGGGAGTCAAACATAACTACATTTTACTATCTTAGTAATTATCTAATGTGGAGAAAGCTACATATCCTCTTTAGTCTTCAATTTCCTTCAATTTTCCTTAACCTTCAATATTAACATGTGATAATTTGCATATAAACAGAATAGTAGAATCAGGTACATTGTTTACATTCAGTATTATGATTACCAATATTTGGCAATTCCAGCAAAGATACTCCTTAGCATCGTGTGTATGTACCTGCCTTTCCCAGGTGGCCAACTGAAATTATGACATAATGTGAGTGTGAGCAGAGTTAATTATAAAAAATATTTGTAAGTTTAGATTCACTTATGATCTGTCCAGTTCAGATAAAATAATACAACTTTAAAAAAAAGCATATTTGAAAGTTGAATTTGTTAGTATAAGAGAATAAGAGCATGTAAGCAATAAATTAAATTACCACAATTAAAGAATTGATATTATTCTTAGGTTATTTAAGAAATACTAGAAATATGTGTGTGCATGAATGTGAGTTAAAGACAGATAGATCTGTTCAAGCCTCTGAATCTAAGCACCAATATTTATAAATACAGGGAAATTGGTTATCTATAGCTACATTTATAACCATACTCTAATCTATAGCTAATCTATTTCTATGTATCTCAAAACACAAGCCTACTTCATAGATGGTGGTGTGTTCTTCCACAATGTCTGGCTATCTTTTTTCGTATTGCCCTCAGCTACTGATGACTATTGTCCCAATCCATTAATTCCTTAGAGGTTGCAAAATGGTGATTTCCTAATTCTATCAATTATTCTTTATTATTTATTGTTTTTATTTATTGTCATGAATAGTAATTTAAAGAGTAATTTTGCTTATTAACTCTATGATTGCCTTGAAGTGATTATGAACATGAATGCTAAGAAAAATACTTCATAGTTTTCCAAATATTTAGATGATTTACTTGCATCCTCTTAAAGTGACACCTCCTTCATCTTGATGACTAATGTGAAATTAGCATTCTATATCCAGCCTTTATATGGATAGTGTCTGGAAAAATTGCAAAGAAACCATCTTTGGGAAAAAAATAAAACACAATTTTCATTAGAATAAGAAAGAGCAGAGGTTAATTTTTTTAAGAAGTTACTTAATTTAAGCAGTAATGAGTAAAAAAATGTTTCACATATTGTGTTTTCTACTTCAGTGGTAAGAAAAATTTCAGGTATGTAGAAAGATAAGAAGTCAATAATTTAAAAAATTTTCTGAATTATAATGCCTAAAAAAAAAGAATTATTAAGTAACTACAACAACAACAAAAAAAAACCCAAACACACAAAAACTCCCAAGCCTTAATTTATCCTGTTTCAACACTAACATTCTAAACCATCTTTCATGTATCTAACTCAAAATCAGAATTTGATAGAAACAAAAATTCTGAAGACCTTTGATGTTTATTGCTTAGAATATGAGTTCTTTTATGGAGTTATGTAACATTCAAGCAGTCATAGTAGAGACAAACTCAAAGCTAGGAAAATTAAACAGTGAGGAATAGAAACACCACAAAATAATACACACAATTATGACTATGCATAGGATTAATCACATGGAATAAGTCTTGACTGATATTTTCAATAAGTATATCTTTTAATGAATTAATGGATCTAGGAGATACCCATCAATGCTGTTAAATCATAAGTGAATGCTTTATGAGAACTGTATGATAATGTTGAATTTTACCTGAGTCCTGTGTTCCTGGAAAACAATGAGGGTTAGGAAATCTTACTATCTCTACCTCTTTTTATTTGGGGAAGTGGCTTACTGCAAAGAATCGCTCTTCCATATATGACTTAAAGAAGTCTCAGAAATGACTCCCTTTTTTACTGAAGACTAGGCCATACACAGACCCTCTAAGTTCCCATTCTTTGTCTCATGAATGATTAGCTGATCTCTTTGTTCCCACTGACCAATGTGATCAAAATTATTGATAATTTTATTTGACCAAATTTCATTCAGGTTTCTTTCCCATGCTGCCATTAGGGCTTTGAGCCCCCTTCAGCCAGGCCCAGCATCAAAAGAAAATTTTAAAAAGTGAGAATGTGAGCATGAGAGAGTCAAAACCAAAACCACTGGAAAGAGAGGAAAGGAAGGAAGGAAGGAAGGAAGGATGGAAGGAAGGAAGGAAGGAAGGAAGGAAGGAAGGAAGGAAGGAAGGAAGGAAGGAAGGGGGAGGGAGGGAGAGAGGGAGGGAGGGAGGAAGGAAAAAAGAAAACCACAGAGGGAAACAACTGCTCAATTTTTTGATACCACCACACATACACATACACCTGGTTATTTCTACCTTTATTTACTTTACTCAATAAAAGAAAAGCCCTTCTGCTTTATCTTTGAGACAACTGCAGATCTTATAGTCAGAGTTTTCTTTTTATTACAGTAGTCCCCTTTATCCTATTCCAACAGTCCCTCTCACCTTTTACAACAGTGTCTCACCTTCTATTGCAATGGTCTTTTCCAACAGTCTCACCTTACCAAAGTTCATATTAGAGTTTGCTATTCATAATGGGAGGATTACTCTGACACTACCTTATCACTAAGAGTAGAAAAATCAGGCTTTATCAAACACCTGGTATAATGCAATAGGAAGTACACACCACCACTTTTGAAGTATCCTACCCACCCACCACCTCCAAAAAAAAAAAAAAATTAAACCTGAATCTAACCAAGCCTCTAGCTCCAACTACCCAATATAGGAAATAAAAAAGATGGAAGAACATTTTTTTTTTAAACCACAAGGGTACAAAGCACCAAATCAAGACCATACAGGGTACTACAAGACAAATGACACAGTTCCTTTAATGAACTAATATCCTGAAGCAAATAGGAAAAGGAAAGGGAAATTTTAGGTTAAGAGAGCCTTAAAAGCTATATTTAGAAAAGTGCTTAGACTTTGTTTGGATCCTGATATTAACTATCTGTAAAAAGATATTTTGAGACAATCAGGGAAAATTGAATATGAACAAAGTATTAGAGACTATTAAAGAATTATTGTTTAATTTTATTGGGTCTGATTATTGCAATTATATTTTTAAAATAACCTCATTTATTAGAGATACATGCTGAAATATTTTTGAAGGTGAAATGGTATAATGTTTGATATTTGCTTTAAAATACTCAGCCAAAATAAAAATATGGGAGGCATAGATGCAACAAGATAAACAAATGTTGCTTTTCATGATCAATTGTGGGATGGGTATATAAAGGTCCTCTTTACTATTCTTTATAATTTGTGTGTGTTCAAAAATTTTCATAATAAATGCTTAAAATGATGGTTAAGGACTTCTGGTTTCAGTTCTATCGTGTAAAGGGCTTAGAATTTATCATGCTTGTCCTTTCAAAAAGAAAAAAGCTAAACAAACTGAAAATTGACAACTTTTTGATCCATCAGAGAATTAAAGTTACAAGGCAAACTGGAACTGTAAAATCTGGAGAGGCATTCAAATACACAGAATCAAGCCAAAATCAGTTTATTTGGAGCAGACCCCAGTGGGACCATAAACCCTTAAAAGGTAATTTTGATGAATTGCTACATGCTGGATATGGACTAACATGAGAATGAGAAACTTCTGGAGGCTAAGCCTGAGAGGACAGCCACATATTCATTACCTCCAGACAAACAAACAAACAAAATCCCCTTGAGTTTCTGTCAAGAAGAAAAGAAAATTAACCATTTGAAATATTCTCAGAGCATTCTCCATAACAATGGCCTACTCTCTGAGGAAAAGGACTATGAAATCCTTATCCAACCTAGGGAAGGGCAATCATCCCTTTCCAGTCCTAGCTAGCCTTCCTATCTCACCTACAGGGAGAAAAAAAAAATGTTAAGAAACACTTGTGAAGGTTGCAGCCCTAGGGCCCAAACCCCTAAAAACCTGAGATTTAATCATAAAATTATAGGATATGTGTCTTCCCACATACTTTACTACCACATCAATAGAACTTCAATATAATAATGGTGGATTACAGTTGCAAGAACTGTATAACACAGACTCTACTTAAGAAGGAGATCTTTGTTCCTCTTTGCCAAAAATAACAAGATAAAGACAAGGACACTAGAAGGAACTGAGCCTCTGACACCTATAGCTACAACAAACATTAAACATAACGCAATTTCTAACAGGATTATCAAAACCTCACATTGAAGGTCTACTTACCACAGTTCCTGTTACCTGATACATCATGTCTGGTTTTCAACAAAAATCTATAAGACATGCTAAAAGGCAAGAAAAGACAAAGTTAGAAGACTTTATCCAGCACATGATTTTGATTTAAAGACTTTAGCAAAGTAGTGTCAAAAGATATGATTAATAAATATTTGCAATATTCTGAGTGACAATTTATAGTGTTGTTTCTTTTAATCTCAAAGCATTTCTAGGACATGCTCACTGACATCTGTATAAATATGTGAGATTTGATTTTGTAGTTAAATAACCATAATTTTTAAAACCAGTCATTTTTATAAATGTGTAGTATTTCTGCCTAAAACCATATCAATTAGATAGATTCTTTAATTTTGTTGGCAAAAAATGTCTGAACCTCTATTTCTAAGGAAAATAATATTTTTTTCTGTAAATAAAAGTTTTCTCTAAATAATAACAAAAAGAGAGCGAAGACCTTGACTATATGACTCATTCAGTGACAAAACTCTTATTGACTTGTTGAAGAAATAACATCTGACAAGGTTAACACAGCAATTTATTCCAAAGGCGAACATTATTTCAGTAACTGTAGAAATGTTTCAAAGAAAAAACCATAGAAGAAAAAGAGTCACTATGGATATCTGAACAACTTTAACTGCCATGGACAACATAGCAGCTGAAGGATATACATAGAGGCAAATTATGTATTTAGAGGGAAAGGCTAAAATGTTGAAACAAGAGCTAGATTATAGAGGGTTTGACTCAAAATGGGGAAAACATAGTGAAATACAAAGCTTAATGTATTAAAGTAAATCAATTGTAGTGATTTAATAATTATTATATTTCTTCCTTTTTTTTTTTTTTTTTTTTGGCTGCATTGGGTCTTCGTTGTTGCACGCAGGCTTTCTCTAGTTGCAGTGAGCGGGGTCTACTCTTCGTTGCTGTGCCCAGGCTTCTCATTGTGGTGGCTTCTCTTGCTGTGGAGCACAGGCTCTAGGCGCACGGGCTTCAGTAGTTGTGGCACACAGGCTTAGTTGCTCCACAGCATGTGGGATCTTCCTGGACCAGAGCTCCAACCCGTGTCCCCTGCATTGGCAGGCAGAGTCTTAACCACTGTGCCACCAGGGAAGTCCAATAATTATTATATTTCTTGATGTTATACTAGTGTTTTATTGTTAATAAGGAATATTCAGAAAATAGTAATGTTTCCTTCAGATACATCATGAGGGAAGGGGTCAGAAATAGGTAGGGATATAGATGAAGCAGCATTGGCTAAGAGTAGATAATCATTAAAGCTTCTGTGATGGAAATATGAGATTTCATAATACCTTGCTGTTTACATTTTTATTTGCTCAAAGCTTTCCTCAATAAAATGTTTCATATTTTTCCTTTGACCTTGAAAATATATATTTTTACTGTTCTACCTACCATCAGAATATCAAGATCTTTCATTCATATATTTATTGTTTATTTGCTCAACATCAACCATGTGCTGGATCTAAAAGCCTGGATTTATCATACTTTTCCCCATTCCAACCAAGAAGTTAGAGAAGGAGTAAAAAGACTGATAGAGTTTATCATCAGATCCTGAAGAATACCAGAACAATGAAAATCATGATGAATTTGCAGCAATTGTACAATATTCCCCAAACTTAATAGAGAACAAATGAATAATCAGTAAACTAGCAGAATAATCAACAATTTGTTTTCAAAAATTTGCAAACCAGAGCCACCTGCATGGAGCCTATGCTGCTCAATAAGAGGAAGAATTTCACATAACTGGAATAATCATCTCATCATAAGTTCAAACAATTTCTGTTTACTGTGAAAAAAACTGTTCAACTTTTACAACTTTGTTAAGATTTTCTTTTTATTACAGATGCTTTGTATTGAAAAATATGACAAATAAAATTCACTTTGTTGTTAGCAAGGGAAAGGAAGTAGGTAAGAAATTTGACTGAAGTTGTGGCATTTGGCCCCTAGCCCAGCTAGCAAATTCTCATCTTTATCAAGGTGATCAATCAGCATTTCCTGGGAGTCTGCTAAGGATGAGACAGTGTTCTAAATGCCTGGTGAGATATAGTTCAAGCAGAAAACACTGATACCAATAATACAGACTAGTTATTGATGACGTCACAGTCACATATGTCACTCTGTTAAAATTTAATGTAGATATATGAATGTTTGGTTCAGGGTCCGTGAATTTTGCTGCCTAAAAGAGATCTGCTCTCCATATAAGCCTTGTCTAGAGCACCAATCAGAAACTCATTGGAAATTACTTCTGTTATGCAAAATACTTTATTCCCTTTTGAGAACTCCCATTTTTCTCAACACCACCTTTAAATCCAACTAGCTTCCGAAAGCTGTTGAACCAGCTGCTTCTTTCATAATGCTTCCTCCTTATATATCTGCTTTGGTGTAGACCCACATTATGTCTCAAGTGGACTATTGAAGTAACAAATAACTTTTCTCTCTTTTTCCAACCTTATTCTATGCAAGAATGACCTATCTAAACAGTTATATGATCGTGATACTCCTTAACTAAATTCTTCAATAGCTGTTTATTGTCTTAGGAAAATATATGAATTTTTAAACCTGGTATGTTTCTTCCCCTCATCTCCTACTATACCTTCACACCTACTTCTAGCTTTTCAAAACTACCATTCTTTGTGCTATTGTCATAATTTTCTTTTATCTGCACATATTCAACTTTTCAAGCAAGTTACCTTCTATTAATTTTTAGAACAAGTCTCCTCAGGGCCCTTGATTTGGAAGCTTTAAATCACCTACCCTCCCTGAACTATCCCAGGTAAACACATTTCCCTTTGTATTCCCACTACGTTTGCCTTCATTTTGTCTACAGCTTTGTGTGTAATAATCTGGAATATGTTGGAAACTCATTAAATGTTTAATCAAGTTAATAGTTTATAATAATAATAACTGTTTTCAAGATAGGTTTCCTTTTTAATTCTGTCCTTTGTTCTGATTTCATATGAATCTTGAGGATGTAAATCATCCTCAAATTGAATCAAATTACTCCCATTGTGGAAATTTTAAACACTTTTCTTTGCCAACTGAATAAACTCCAAATGTCTCTTCCATTTTCTACCTTATTTGAAAAGCGCCTTTTTAGATATTGGGTTACCCCAATCAGGTAGAAATAATTGCTACCTGTTCCTTAAATACTCCATGTCATCTCTGTCTCCACATCTTTGCTCATGCATTCCTTATACCTTTAGTACTTTTCATTATTTAAAAATACAGAATTTGCACCTATAAAAGAGCATAGGCAATCTTATGATATCTAATTTTATTACACTTTACATTCTATTTTTAATTTTCTTATTTCCCTATTGGATTATTTGAAAGCAAGTACTGTATGTTATTAATTTTTATCTCTCCTAATGTCTTATACATCACAGATGATGAGTAATACTTTGTTGTGTGAAAAATGAATTAATGAATGAATAATAAATTGGTTAGTATATGTGTGAGAGTGTGTGTGTACCAAGTTGATTTTTGTGACTTAATTATGAAGATTATGTCTTGCATTGCCTGAGCCTATTATTTTATAGACAATAAACTGAGTATTTCAGTTATCTATTATATAAATAATTATATAATAATTAACAGGCAGTCTAGCCATTCTAATAGCTAAAAGCAATTATTTCAAATCTTTTAAAAATAAAATAATGGAAAAGCAGAAGCTATAGCAATGCAGAACAAAACTGAAAGGATTAGAGGAAACACATTTATTACAGCAGTTCGACATATGTGTTTTTTTTTTTCAAATACTGTTATTTCTACTCTCTAAGTCTTAAGCAAAACTATAAGGAAGAAAGAGGAAAAAGGAAAAAAAAAGAGCACAGAATATATTGAAAAACTTTCTGACAAGAAAAGGGAAATTGACTTAGATCAATCAGACCCAGCTCCCAGAAGGCATGAAAACTTAACCCAACAGTACTTGTAATTAGACTATTTTTAGAGGATGTTAACACCTCCTTAATTTGAGTAGACTCTGACCTTACATGTTAGCCATTTTAATAATTACCTGGAGTAATAGTGGAAAGTTTCCTCTTTTATAACTTAAGTATTTCTCTGATTTAGTGAAATATCAAATGCCACCAGTTCATTTAAAATTCAATGTTCACAGTCTGTATCTACCACTACATTTAGCTATGTCAGAAATGCATCCATGGGATCAGATAAAAGATGGACATGTGACTATGACAATGTAAACCACCATTATAAGTAATTATAAAACCATCTCATACTACAGGATCATTACTGAAAGGAAATTTTATATATAGTCATGATAAATACATCCTTTCTTTAGGTCAATGAAGTGCTGTTTAATGAAAAACCTTAAACCATACAATTCATTTATAAATTCTATTTCTAGGAACTGAAAGTAAATAAATTAAAATAAATATAAAGATTTGGTTAAAGGGATGGTTATTGCAGCACTGTTCATTAGGAAAAAATCCAGTAAGCCAATGTTCAACAATAATTAATACTACGTTGAATACTACGCGGTCATTAAGATATTGAGTAGACTTATAATAACTCACCTGGGTAGATGGTTTACAAATGTAAAAAGAATAGATATAACAATGATATGCTTATAAATTGTATAGTGTAGAGGTTAAAAAATAAGGTCCAGGCCCTGGTGTCAGCAGCACATCAGGCCCTCAATCCTTGTTTTGTTATTTATGGTTATATCATCTATGAAAGTTGTTTAGTATTTCTGGGTCTACTTTTCTTTGAGTGCAAATGATTTGCTAGTAAAATGGTTATAGGTACCTAATTTATCATGAAAGATTTTTATTTAAATTTTAGGTATAACCAAAAAGTTAAAAAACTACTCCTCCCCCTCTACCCTCATACCTACAGCTCTATTTTGTTTCTAGTTTGCAGTACCTACTCCCCACGATGTGAATTAATGCAGTGATGCTCAAGATTCAAACACTCAGGCTTCCCTGGTGGCGCAGCGGTTGGGAGTCCGCCTGCCGATGCAGGGGACGCGGGTTCGTGCCCCGGTCCGGGAGGATCCCACATGCTGCGGAGGCGGCTGGGCCCGTGAGCCATGGCCGCTGAGGCCTGCGCATCTGGAGCCTGTGCTCCGCAGTGGGAGAGGCCACAATGGTGAGAGGCCCGTGTACCGCAAAAAAAAAAAAAAAAAAAAAAAAAAAAAAAAAAAAAAAAAAATTCAAACACTCACTTCATTGTGTTACTTCTCACGCATGTATTTGGGAACTAGAATGAAAGCAAAAGTGATTTCAGTATATTCTTATCCTAGGCTAAGCAAACATTAGTGATACTGGATTTAACAAGAAGAAATCTTTCAAGTTTTGAAAATGATACACTTACTATTAAAATTTCAAATGTGCCATCTTATAATACCAAACATTAAATTTCCTTTTCAACCATGTTTATCTTCCTCTCACAAAACAAGAAAAATATATCCTAAAGAACCTATGCTGAACATAAATGCAAAAATCCTCAACAAATACTAGCAAACAGAATCCAACAGCACATTGAAAGGATCATACACCATGATCAAGTGGGGTTTATTCCAAGAATGCAAGGATTCTTCAATATATACAAACAATTAATTGTGATATACCATATTAACAAATTGAAGGAGAAAAAAACCATATGATCAGCTCAATAGATGCAGAGAAAGCTTTCGACAAAATTCAACACTTATTTATGATAAAAACCCTGCAGAAAGTGGGCATAGAGGGAACTTTCCTCAACATAATAAAGGCCATATATGACAAACCAACAGCCAACATCATCCTCAATGGTGAAAAACTGAAAGCATTTCCATTAAGATCAGGAACAAGACAAGGTTGCCCACTCTCACCACTCTAATTCAACATAGTTTTGGAAGTTTTAGCCACAGCAATCAGAGAAGAAAAGGAAATAAAAGGAATCCAAATCGGAAAAGAAGAAGTAAAGCTGTCACTGTTTGCAGATGACATGATACTATACATATAGAATCCTAAAGATGCTACCAGAAAACTACTAGAGCTAATCAATGAATTTGGTAAAGTAGCAGGATACAAAATTAATGCACAGAAATCTCTGGCATTTCTATACACTAATGATGAAAAATCTGAAAGTGAAATCAAAAAAACACTCCCATTTACCATTGCAACAAAGAGAATGAAATATCTAGGAATAAGCCTACCTAAGGAGACAAAAAACCTGTATGCAGAAAATTATAAGACACTGATGAAAGAAATTAAAGATAATAAAAATAGGTGGAGAGATATACCATGTTCTTGGATTGGAAGTATCAACATTGTGAAAATGACTCTACTACCCAAAGCAATCTATACGTTCAATGCAATCCCTATCAGACTACCACTGGTATTTTTCACAGAACTAGAACAAAAAATTTCACAGTTTGTATGGAAACACAAAAGACCCCGAATAGCCAAAGCAATCTTGATAATGGAAAACGGAGCTGGAGGAATCAGGCTCCCTGACTTTAGACTATACTATAAAGTTACAATAATCAAGACAGTATGGTAGTGGCACAAAAACATAAAGATAGATCAATGGAACAGGAGAAAAAGCCCAGAGATAAACCCATGCACATATGGTCACCTTATCTTTGATAAAGGAGGCAGGAATATACAGTGGAGAAAGGACAGCCTCTTCAATAAGTAATGCTGGGAAAACTGGACAGGTACATGTAAAAGTATGAGATTAGATCACTCCCTAGCACCATACACAAACATAAGCTCAACATGGATTAAAGACCTAAATGTAATGCCAGAAACTATCAAACTCTTAGTGGAAAACATAGGAAGAACATTCTATGACATAAATCACAGCAAGATCCTTTCTAACCCACCTCCCAGAAAAATGGAAATAAAAACAAAAATAAACAAATGGGGCCTAATGAAACTTCAAAGCTTTTGAACAGCAAAGGAAACCATAAACAAGACCAAAAGACAACTCTCAGAATGGGAGAAAATATTTGCAAATAAAGCAACTGGCAAAGGATTAATCTCCAAAGTTTATAAGCAACTCATGCAGCTCAATAACAAAAAAACAAACAGCCCAATCCAAAAATGGGCAGAAGACCTAAATAGACATTTCTCCAAAGAAGATATACAGTGTGCCAACAAACACATGAAAGAATGCTCAATTTCACTAATCATTAGAGAAATGCAAATCAAAACTACAATGAGATATCATCTCACACCAGTCAGAATGGCCATCATCAAAAAACCTAGAAACAATAAATGCTGGAGAGGTTGTGGAGAAAAGGGAACCCTCTTGCACTGTTGGTGGTAATGTAAACTGATACAGCCACTATGGAGAACAGTATGGAGCTTCCTTAAAAACTACAAAGAGAACTACCATATGACCCAGCAATGCCACTACTGCGCATATACCCTGAGAAAACCAAAATTCAAAAAGAGTCATGTACCAAAATGTTCATTGCAGCTCTATTTAAAATAGCCCAGAGATGGAAACAACCTCAGCGCCCATCATCGGATGAATGGATAAAGAAGATGTGGCACATATATACAATGGAATATTACTCAGCCTTAAAAAGAAATGAAATTGAGCTATTTGTAATGAGATGGATAGACCTAGAGTCTGTCATTCAGAGTGAAGTAAGTCAGAAAGAAAAAGACAAATACCGTATGCTAACACATATATATGGAATTTAAGGAAGAAAAAAAATGTCATGAAGAACCTAGGGGTAAGACAGGAATAAAGACGCAGACCTACTGGAGAACGGACTTGAGGATATGGGGAGGGGGAAGGGTGAGCTTTGACAGGGTGAGAGAGTGTCATGGACATATACACACTAACAAACGTAGTAAGGTAGATAGCTGGGGGGAAGCAGCCGCAAGGCACAGGATATTAGCTCGGTGCTATGTGACAGCCTGGAGGGGTGGGATAGGGAGAGTGGGAGGGAGGGAGACACCAGAGGGAAGACATATGGGAACATATGTATATGTATAACTGATTCACTTTGTTATAAAGCAGAAACTAACACACCATTGTAAAGCAATTATACTCCAATAAAGATGTAAAAAAAAAAAATAGAATCTATGCCTTAGCCTAACTGCCTAATTATTTTTCTAAAGCACTCTGATTCAAGTATCATGCTTAATCTTCTCTTTACCTTCTAAACCTGGTGTTTCTGGACTGCTAAAATGGTTAATAATGCACTGTCATGCTGCCCCAGAGAGGCTGCTGTCTCCACTTTCTTATTCATTTTTGCCTTGTGTATTAGTTTCCACACAAATACAAATTACCACACATATAACAAATTTCCACACATATAGTGGCTTAAAATCATGCAAGTGAATTGTCTTATAATTCTGGAAGTCGGTATTCCAAAATGGGTTTCACTCAGCGAAAATCAAGGTGTCAATAGGACTGGCTTTGCCCCAGAGGCCCTAGGGGAAAATCTATTTCCTTACCTTTAACAATTTCTAAGAGCCATCTCTATTCCTTGGATCACAGCTTCTTTCTTCATCTTCAAAGCCACCAGGGTAACCACAGGGTAACATCTTCAAATCTTTCTCTCTTTCTTTCCCACACACATATACACACACACATACAGCCCTTTCTGATTCCAGCCTCATTCTTTCCCTTATAAGGGCCCCTGTGCCCTTGTGATTACATTGAATCCTCTTGGATAATCCAGTATAATCTCCATCACAAACTCCTTAACATTTAGCATGTAAAGTAACATATTCACAGGTTCCTGGGATTAGGACTTTGACATTTTTAGAGTGTCTTTAATTCCACCTACAATGCTTTCCTTCTAAAGAATCCTTTACCACCAGAATAATTTTGTTTTCTGATAACTCCATTCATTTCTTAATATCCTTTAGTGATTCTCCATCAATTTCTGGATAAAATCCAAGATCTTACAATGCAGGACCCTTTTCAGCAGATCTGCATTTCCATCCTTAACTTGCACAAGTAGTTCACTCATATCTTTTATTGCAGCCATACTGACATCGTCCTGCCCCCTCCTTCCTACACATGGCCTCTTCCCTTGGTCCAGGTAGGAGACAAAGACAGGAATAAAGGAATCAGTGACATGATGAACAGAGAAAAGAGAAGAGTTTAGTGGTATATTTAGGAAGTAGATTTATCTTTGCTTTATGATCTCTTAATTATGGGGTAGTTTGAGCTAAGGGACATAAACCAGGAAAGTAAAATTCTCAACAAAGAACAGGGTTTTGAGTAAAGATCATAAGTTCAATTTTCAACACACAAATATGTAGAAAATATATAGTACATGTTAGTACATGTTAGAATAAGAGAATTATTAAGTTTCATGGACCTTTGTACAAAATTCAAAACTACCTTTTATGTCAATGACTTTGTGTGTATTTTAATTATATATATATATATATATATATATATAATTTTTTTTTTTTTTTTAGGTACACTGGTCTCTCACTGTTGTGGCCTCTTCTGTTGCGGAGCACAGGCTCTGGACGCACAGACTCAGCAGCCATGGCTCACGGGCCCAGCTGCTCCGCGGAATGTGGAATCTTCCCGGACTGGGGCACAAACCCGTGTCCCCTGCATGGGCAGGCAGACTCTCAACCACTGCGCCACCAGGGAAGCTCAATTACTTATATTTTTAAATTACACATTTTTAAAAACAAGATAAACATCTGACAATACAAGGAGCTATTGTCATCTAAAAATACTTCCCTTTAATGGCCTATAGGTGTTCCTTTTTAGCTGTTCTGCACAGTCTTGAAAGACCAATGCAAATTATAAATGATGAAATAATTTTTGATTTGCGTGGAAGTGCCAAGCATCTTGTCAGCTGTAAAAGACAGTTGGCCCACAATCTTTAGATGTTAGTCTATTTGGTGCTTTTGATTTCATTCCAAGGTCAGGCTATGAATAGCTAACTTGGTGAGATTTGTCTTTAGTTCACTTGCAAAGCTTTATTTGATGCTGATTCATAACTTATACTTTCTGCATTACAGAATCTCATTATCGTTCATTAGAAAAAGCCTACTAAATAGAAGTTAGTATTACATGTCAGGCACTGCCTGCAGGATGAAAGCGTCAGTGAAAGCAATGGCATTGCAGTTTATTGGAACAGAGAGGCAAGAAAATGTAGGCTCTATTCCTCTTGTCCTTGATATGTAGCATAATATAAGTCTTGTAATACAAGTTCAAACTTAGGCAAATATGTGATTAATAAATAAGAACAATTAGTAAACTCTTAAGTAAGAAGATGGTTATTATATCTCAGCCCTTCACAAAGGGCTGTGACTAGTACAGTGCCTGGCACATAATAAATGATTGATAAGTAAATGTGAATAGCAACTTTAATTATTTCCATGAGTGAAGCCACTTATACTTGTTAATCAGACATTTGTAAATCCTAAGAGGGTATTAAATATTTTTTACATAGCAATTCTAAGGAAGATTTATAATGTTTATGAAGATTTTCCTTCACACACACATGCACATACACACAATTCAATAAGACAAAGATTCAACACCTGTCTGTAACTTTTCCCCTATTTCACTAGTATAATGCTTGCAAGATACCTTAAGTTTACAGAGTTAGAAAACCTAGTCCCTTACCTCAAGGAGCTTATGGTACACAAGGAATGATAGAGAAAATATAATGATAAATATAACAACAAGCCAGACTGTTTCTTTCTTTTTTATTTTTTAATTAATTAATTAATTAATTTTATTTTTTAAACATCTTTGTTGGAGTATAATTGTTTTACAATGTATCTAATAGTCAAATCACTAATTCCAGATACATTTATGTCATTTTTAAGAGGTAAATATCTAGAAAATGAGTGTTAATATAAATCAAAACAATGATTTTTACTAAAATATTTGAAACCAACTTTTTAAATGAAATAGTATTAGTTAGAAATAGGAGCATTTAGATTTTTGAGAAGCCGGTTCTAAAGAGTTTTTAGAACAATTAGAAGCTAATGATTCAGAAAACACAAAACATTAATTACAGCTGGACCGAACTCTGCATGTAGCCTAAGGTCTTTGTGGTGTCACCACCATTCCTAGTTCCTAAGTCAAAGTGCACTATAATCCAGATACAAAGAAAGAATGAAGATGATAGAATAATAGAGTCTACCTGTAAGAGAGCTAGACAGATTTTTAAAATTTATGCCTTGAGGACATGGGGAGGGGGAAGGGTAAGCTGGGACGAAGTGAGAGAGTGGCATGGACTTATATATACTACCAAACGTAAAATAGCTAGCTAGTGGGAAGCAGCCACATAGCACAGGGAGATCAGCTCGGTGCTTTGTGACCACCTAGAGGGGTGGGTTAGGAAAAGTGGGAGGGAGATGCAAGAGGGAGGAGATATGGGGATATATGCATATGTATAGCTGATTCACTTTGTTATAAAGCAGAAACTAACTCACCATTGTAAAGCAATTATACTCCAATAAAGATGTTTAAAAAAAAAAGCCCAAATTGTTGGGTCACAGGGTAAGGTGATGGGGAGGAGGGGAGGTGTCCACAAATACTGAGCTATGTAAAGGAGCAGTAGAGTTATAAATGGAGATAAATATATATTTCTTAACTGTTTCTAGGAAATTTTCAAATCAAATAGAAATTTCTGACTGGATTGTCAAAATATCATTTATGTGACTAAGAGAAAAGAGAGTAAGTTTATATAAACTCAAGCAAGGGTGCCTGCACTGATGTTATGTTCCCAGATCTAATATACGCTGAAGATAAAAGAATCTGAGACAATCTAACCAATTTAGAGAAAAGAATGCAGAAATAGTTGACCTGACCAGATTTCCACAGGGAGCCATAATAAATGAAACAGACGCAGAATCAATGTGCTGAAAAGACCATCATCATGATAGACCTATGTGGTTTACTTATGAAATAAAATTGTGGAAAGACAGGAAAAGTAAAGTTGAATTTCATTATTCTCTGAGTGCGTTAAGTGACTATTAAAATGACATTAGAGAGAGAAGAAGAAACAGTCATAAACATTTGGCCGCCAAACAGTTTTATTCTTTTTTCTGAAGAAATATTTCATAATTACATGATATTTTAATATGGGCAAACAAAAGGATCATTGAGGAGGAAAAGAACAGAATGTTTTAGGAATTTTTTAAAGTATCTTCCTTTACAACTCTTAGTTGGTATTCTCCAGAGAAACAGAACCATCCCCATTATGTTTTTATAAGATAATAAAAGAAGAAAATTTAAATAACAGTTGTAGATAAATAAAATATAAATTATCTTTCCATCTTTAAAACCTGATTTGTCAGGCTCCCCTGCTGGCGCAGTGGCTGAGAGTCGGCCTGCCAATGCAGGGGACACGGGTTCGTGCCCCGGTCCGGGAAGATCCCACATGCCGTGGAGTGGCTGGGCCTGTAAGCCATGGCCACTGAGCCTGCACGTCCGGAGCCTGTGCTCCACAACGGGAGAGGCCACAACAGTGAGAGGCCCGCGTACAGCACAAAAAAAAAAAAAAAAAAAAAAAACCTGATTTGTCCACTCTTTGCTTCATTGTTTTCTGATGGCTTTGTCAGACCCAAACGGTCTACGAGGGATTCCAACTCGCCCAAGAACCGCCAAGAGTCGAGAGCCGTTGCAACACGCAAGAGGTTTATTAGGAGCCGATGCACCGGGGTTCCCTGGAACTCACGCAGGAGGCCGATGGGGAACCCCTAAAAGCGGAATCACATACTTTTTATAGGTTTATTTACTCATAGGGCGGGTATATTCTCACAATGATTGGGTAAATGTGGTGACTTTTGAATTCATTGGCTTAGGAACTTTTGTCCCACCTTCTGGCCGTTATAGTTGTCTGTTCATTGTGGCGGTTAGGGCGTATACCTGTTACGGGCAACTGGAAAATTACCCGCTGTCTGGCAAGTCCCCGTCAACTGAAAAACTCCAAGAATTGGTTTCGATAGGGAGAAGGAGTGGCGCACGATAGGGAGAAGAATTGGTTTCGATAGGGAGAAGGAGTGGCGCACGATAGGGAGAAGAATTGGTTTACGGGAACAAGTGAGGGGGTGGAAAGTCCCTAAAGGCCCCACATTCCCCCCCTTTTTTTTTTGTAACTAATTTCAATCATGGAATTTCAGTTTCTTTTTGCGAATTTTGGTATTGTTGCCTTAGCATTAAAACTTGTACCGTACTAATGCGTTCTCTAATAAAGGCTATCAGGCGATTCAGAATGCATGGTCCAAAAGTTAAAAGCAACAATAAAATAATGAG